>NW_017259556.1:517351-523330 GCF_001594045.1 Atta colombica
ATAATTTAATATATCGTAAAATATATTTTTAATGGATGATTTTAAAAAATCAACGCTAAATTAACAGATACAAATTATGTTATGGTAATTACAATATCTCGTTCGAGGAAGTTACGCAAGTCAATGTCAACACAACTGAAGCGCAAATAAGACCGGAAAGAATTTAGAAGTCATACGATTTGTGTGCATGGAATCAATCGAAGCATGAAGTTTTATTGAAATCTCACGCCGATTGCTAATTAGTAGGGCAACCAAAATATGCATAGGGTATGTTCTTTTTGTTTGACTAATAAAGAAATAAACTAAATATTTATAATATTTATAATACAAATTTGTTTCATAAGAAATTATGCATTTTGAGCCCTATATGTTAAAGCTTATTAAGTTAATGTATATTTTGTATATTTCACATATAAAAACATATTTTTGCATATTTCACATCTAAAAGCATATTTTTACATATTTCGCCCATACGTGTACATATTTACATATTTTATCTATTTTTATTGTATATTTCATATCGTTTTCTAATTTAAATTTATGATTAGTTTTTTTCTGATATTAATAAATAGGATTTTTCTAAGATAAGTTTTTTTCAATCAGAAATATGCTACAACATATTTTACATTTTTGAAAAAGGAATTGAATAGCTAAATGATAATAGCTAATTCCCACACCATGATGCATTGGTGCGCAGTAATGTCAGAGAAATTACAAGAAGAAAAAGATTTCGCGCTTTTACGTTCAATCTTTTATATTTCTTTGTACAATACATAACATCAAAAACTCTCTCTCTCCCTCCCTCCCCCCTCTCTCTCTCCCTCTCTCTCTCTCTCTCTCTCTCTCTCTCTCTAGAGTCTATAAATAATATGTATTTGTTTAATTTTAATGCCCCCTTAAGACTAATAAAATTTTTTTAAAACGTAAACAAATTTTATCAAATACATTTTACTTTATTATTATAAGTAAAAAACTTAATTAATAATTTGAAAATTTGTAAAATTTGATAAAAAATAATTTTTAAATACATGTATTCCTTTCTTTAGAATATTTTTTTCAATTTCACATAGCATATTTTAGGCGCTTAAAAAAGGATTTTGACAGCATAATTTTGGGATATATTCCTTCCTTTAGAGCATTTTTTTAACTTCATAGCATATTTTAGACGCTTAAAAAGAGATTTTAGTACAGTATAATTTTGGTTGCCTTACTAATTAGCCTTTCACTTTGGTTGGATTCAATAAACAGATATTTCAGATTAAATATTTACTTGCATGACATATAAATTCTATTCGCTACATATAAATAACGTATGATTACGTATAAACGTTTAAAAATGCAATCGCATCTAATATTTCCGAGCATCTAGATTGTTGATTGATTTAAATACGAAGAGATATTTTTATTTTAATTAAAATAGTTAACATTTCTAATTGTTGAAATAAAAATAAATATAAAATTATACATAGCCTTTTAAAATAATTAATTACTCAAAAATATTGAATTATTGAATTGCTTTATAATCTAATTAACATACAGTATCTATAGATTTAATATGAAAGAGAAGATATAACAAATCATAAAATGAATTTCAAATTTAAAAAGATGATTGCTTTTACGAATATACATATATATTTATTTCAACCTGTATTGGGCACAATCGATTAATTTTATATGCTTAATCAATTAAGTTCAGGCTTAACTAAAGTAATCGATTAAAAATGATATGTAATATAATCACGACTAATTTAGTCAATTATTGAAGCAAAACAGCTGATTAAAAAAATATTCAATTATCAATCATTAATTTTCATGTATAAAAAATAATATTCATAATTTTTACAATCTATTTTTAAAGAACATGTTTATCATATTGAAAAGCTTTTCAAATCACAATTATCATACAAAATGACATAAGTTGCATAAGCGTAGCATAATATTGTTGGGCCAATGATTATCTGACAAAAAGACATTACATTGATTATAAGACGTTCATTTATCCAAAGGTCCTATGTTATGCTTATGCAGCTTACGTCATTTTGTGTGGCCCTTAATTGAAAAATCGTTTTATGTTTTTATAGAAACTAGGAAAGAGATTGCACACATATTAATAAAATATAATTTTTTCTTCTAAAAGTTTCCTAAATTTTTTTTAAGTAATTTATCGATTAATTTTATTTATATACTAAAACATTATAACACTAGAAAACTAAGATATTTTTGGATATTGCAATAATATCAAAAGCAATGTTATACCTATTCTAGAAAAATTAATTATGTAGATTTAATTTATGCTTAATTAAACACAAATGATTAATAAATAACGATTTATGCTTTAATTTGCAACACGTAGTTACACATAATAAATTGTTTTAATCGATTAAAACTATAAATTAAAATTTAATTGATTAATACCTAAGATTTAGTTGAAAGCAACTAAAAAATAATCGTTTACTATAATCAAGAATTAAACTTTTAATCGTAGTCATTAATCTATAAATTTATTAAATTTTGCTTAACACTGACTTCAACCATGTTTCCATTCGCTTTCTTTTCTTTGACCGAATTATGCATTTTGTTTTTTTATTTTCCTTTCAATCAAAACCTTCTTGCGACATTATGATAAATTATAATCTTATCATTAATGTCACTATTATTGTTAATTACATTATCAGATTTAACATTGTTACATCGATTTGCGACCCGATTAATGATTACGTAGAAAGACAATCCCTCGATTGTCTTTCTACGTAATCGTCTCTTTCTTATCAATACAGAATTCTCAGTATATATACAGAATTCTCAGTATATATACAGAAATATATACACATTTATATTTGATATTCATGTATGTATCGCTCAGCGATACAGCGGATCATCATGCTGCGAGAATGGTCCCGGAGTGGAGAACGTGACCGGGTGCAGCAGATAAATTCCGTACGTCGTTCTCAGTCAATAACGAGTTCCCAGTTAGCTCTGATCACCGCGACTACATCCGAAGACTTACATCTCGCGCTAATCGAAAGACTCGCGGATGTCGGAATATACTGGACGAGATTTTTCCCAAGGCATACACGCACAAAGAGAAATATTTTCGAACAGTTTAAAAGAAGTTGGATCGTGCAACGTAGAAAGATTATATCGATATATTTATATAATTTTTTAACTTGTTACGATGAAGACGATCGCTCGAACATAATAGCGAGCATTTACGCGTTTACAGATCTTAAGATAAAGCGACTCAAAAAATTGTAGATATCTTTTAGAATTGTCCGGAGCAATCTGGTGAATATTGAAAACATCGCTTGAAACAATAAAACTGCTAGTTGCAAGTTAGACGCGTTTATTCTTTAAAAATCGAAGAAGGCATTATATAAACAGACAGTTTGGAGAATAAACAATTCAACGTAAGTCGGTTTATTGTATGTATATACGATGATATTATATCTAGACAAAAAGTATTAGAAATAGAAGAGGGAGACGCAATCTAAAAAACTCCGCGACATCTATCTAAATGGGATAGTAGTTAATTTATTTCAAGTCGTTCAACGCTTTCGCATTCATTTCAATCAAATTCCAAATCACTTCACACTCTTATATCTTTTAAATATAAGCAATCGATTAATAATTATGATTTAAATTATGGTTTAAAGTATCTTTCAATACGTAATATCGAGATTATCTTATTATCAAGATAAGTATTAGAATCGAATATTGTAAAGATATATAAAAGATTAAACCGTGACAAAGAGAGAATGAGAGGTAGCACTAGTAACGAAAATAAAAAAAAAGTTTATTCGCAATTTTAAAAAAAGACTAATCTTTTTCTAAAATTGCGAATAAACTTTTGTGAGGAAAAATCACTGAATAAGTTACGGTCGTGATATTATTTAATTGATACGATTAATTATCAGAAAATAAAATCAAATAGAAGACATCATGACGGACATTAATGATACGAACGAACGAACAAACACAAATAACGTGAAAGAACAAACAAATGTTAATAATACGAATGAACATAAGAATATTAAAAATACAAACGAACATGTTAATAATGCGAATAGACAAACAGATCTTAACAATGAGGATGTGCATGTATTAACGTGTATAGAAATCAAGGTATGTATATATTTCCAGTAAAATGTAATATAAATTTAAATTTCAAAATGTATAATAATAATAATAATAATAATAATAATAATAATAATAATAATAATAATAATAATAATAATAATATAAACTGTAACGAATAAATCTAACAAATATTAAAATTATCAATAAGAGCTGACAGCAGATGATAATGTATAATTCGTTTTATTAACAATAAGGAACTCAATATACTCTATCAAATATGATAATAACATAATAATATAAACTATTTTGATCCTGCCGGTATATAATGTAACTGATAAAATGATAAATGTGATAAGTGTGATGCAATTTACGTTATATAGTGTACATGAGTTGCATGAAATATTTTCAATTTCAACAAACTCTAAAGCTCATCGTTATAAAAGTGTGTTATCATGCTTTGTAAAATCTAATTAACAATTTATAAATTAACATTAAGTGATAACATAAAGTGATAAAATAAAGTGTAGATTTTTCAAAATGGAAATATAATATGTTTTAAAAAATTGTAATAAAATTGTAAAAATCCGCGAACAAGGATCTTGTGTAGGATAAAATTGGGTTTCAAGAGCACTGTAGATAATGTAAGAATCCTTTATATTTTTGCAACGGTTAATTAACTAGTAGTGCCAACTCTTGTAAAAAGATGCATCTATTTTCGTGACATTTTAATATGTTGAGAAGTTTAAATTTAATTTATATACTTCGAATATTTATGTTAAATAAGAAAATACATTTTTTTTTCTTACGTTTTTCCTTCTAACTTTATAAAGTTTTCAATCTACATTAAGATAAGATACTTTGTTCTGCGTGTTAATATTTGTAAAGTAAACAATATTGAGCCATTTTAATCTTACAAAGTTCCGAAACAATTATTGATTTATTGCACACGGAAGACTAGATATGCATGGTTGTTTGTAATGTGCACGTTCATTTTATTCTTTATCGTATACTGAAAAATGAATCTGGCGTCTCAACCACTATTAGTCAGTACATTTCTTTAGAAATATATTGCGGCAGTACAATAATAAAACAGGCAATGCTAGCAGTAGCAGTATTAGCAATAATACGTTAGCAATGTGTTAGCAATACATACATGCATCAGTACATAGTAATACATTAACAATATTTGGCAATATTATGCGTAATTGGTGGCAATAGGATAATAATATTAATAATACAATAGCAATACTAGCAAAGTTGTATTGCCATAATTAGCAATCACTACATTTTTTTGGTAGTAGTTGATTCCTCGGAGTCTAGTAACAGCTATATTAAATATATGGCGAAATAATGCCAATCAAATGTTTAGTTAATACAACTAAAAAATAATATTATTTTTATAAATATTTGAGAAGCAGACTTTCAAAATACGTTTTGTCTAAAATTTGTAATTTTTAGAAAACGAAAAGGAAAGATACTATGCACATGAAAAAATTACGTACTTTACAGAAAATAGCAATATGCCAATCAATAGGATGTGAAATATTAAACAAAATTGCTAAAAGTATTAAACAAATGTATTTTGTTTGTTTCTAATTAAAAAAAAACATAATGCACTCCGAAATGTTTATGTTTTTTCAGCATATAAACTAACGATGAAAAACTTTTTGGACATCTCAAAGTAGCTTGTAATATGAGTTTTCCAACACTATGTCATCTCTAATTAAATAAATGAATTTTTGGACAAAACGCATTTTGAAAGTCTTCATTTAATAAATATTAGTAACTGTAACCATTTGGTAATACTTATTAAATATTTGTAAAAGAACATTATTTTTTATTATATTAACCAAATATTTGATTGGCATTTATTCTAATAAAAATATTTATATATAATATTTA
>NW_017259556.1:523430-524202 GCF_001594045.1 Atta colombica
ACGCGCGCGCGCGCGCGCGCGCGCGCGTGTGTGTGTGTGTGTATGTACATGTATGTATACAGGATTAGCAAGTAACATGTTATTTGTAACGTCGTTACCGTTACAAGTTACTTTTTTCGATAACGAATGGGTAACGACATTACATTTTCTTCTGAGTAATGTTTATGATAATTACATTTTTGGGGTAACGGTAACGATTTCACTAGTTTTATTTTTATTGTTACTTTATTTCTAACTACAAAAAATAAAAGTAAAAGTTTAGTCGTAATTATAACTCTAGAAAATAGAAATGAAACATTAATAGTCTGATTGACTGTGTCTAAATTACACGATCACGACTCCTTTTTTTTATTGATTCAATTCACACGTATAGACTTTCTATGTATAGCATGTAATGATGAGATCACGTAAGATTCTATGCCAATAAATATCCTTGTGGAAAAAAAGATTATATCATATAATCTTTACAATGTATTTATTTCTTAAAATGAAATTTTTTTCTGTGTCATATCTCATAAATTAATATATATGCATATAATGTAGATTACAAATAATATTATTTTTTTATTATAATATAATTTTACTCTTAGAGTATTCACAATGAGTCATTCGTATCTTGTTCCTTTTCTTAAAAATATTACACATGGCTAAATAATTCTTTCTATCCTTTCCTTTTTTTTAAATATACATCTTCATAAATGTTTTTTAAAGATATTAAAATATATATAAGAATCTATTTATAATTTTTGTATATTTGCAAAAATTATGGAAA
>NW_017259556.1:525186-526083 GCF_001594045.1 Atta colombica
TCTCTCGTTGTATTGCGGCCGTTTGTCTTTCAATGCTCGGCTCAAACGCATCAATTGCGTTCGATACCGATCGCCTGTGATTGTTTCAGTCGGTTTTAACAGTTCATAATACACTACGCCGAGCTGGTCCCACCAAATACAGAGCATGACCTTGGACATCAAAATCACCGTTCTTGAAGCGTTGAAATCATTCACGACACGTTCTTTCACTAATAGCGACCTCACCATAAGTATTTGAGAGTATTCGATGAGCCTCAGCCGCAGATTTCTTCATATTGAAGCAAAAAATTAAAACCTCCCGCAAATGACGAGAATTTGGCTCGTGACATTTTCAATCGAGAATAACTTTATGATGCAGACACAAATCGACTAATGTTTCTATGGGGTTATGTTGACAGATGCCCAAGTTTATTGATGTCTATGATCTATTTATTTCAACTACCACTTACCGCTAAAGCCATCTATAGGAAAACGGCGAAAGCAAAGTTGTACACTTAATATTATTTTTACTAAAAAGTAATTTTATAAAAAAAAAAGGATGTAAATGTATAGATATATTTCGTATAAAAAACGTGTATGGATATATTTCATATAAAATAATATATGTTTATGAATATTTATATATATTTATGTATGTTTATACATAATTATATATATTCATGCATGGCAAATTTTTTACCGGGAGCCAATCCCATTCTATATATATTTATGGCAGATTTATAAATTATAAATTTTTTTCTTAAATTTCAATACATAGTCTTTTGATCTAAAATTATTGTCGTATTTTAGTATCATAATATGTTTCCTATTTCTTCTGCCTGAAAAAAAAAGTATTTTAATAAAAGAACTTTATGGAATATCAAATTCTGATCTTTAAATATATACAAATTACAAATA
>NW_017259556.1:526183-530402 GCF_001594045.1 Atta colombica
TATTTACATGGATAAATAGAACAATTTATTATAAAACTTTTATATGAAACATTTTTTGATACTTTGAATAGTTTTCGAAATATAATTAAAAAAAATTAAATCCGTTTTACGCGCGCGCATAAAAGATTTCATCACTTAAGGTACTGAAGCAACGCGGCCGAATTTAATCGATGTATTACTACAGATTTTTTTTTATTACAAATTTTTCCAAAATAAAAATTTTGATACCGTCAATTCATTTCTTATATTATCTTATATTATATTATTTATCTCAAATGCATATATGTCTTTATCTAACATATTGTAGCACTATCTCTTGCAAGATCCGCACCTACTACTAATCATAATTATTGCTCTGTTTTACTCTTTACACCGATATCATTCGTATATATAAATAAAATTTTTGAATTTTTCTTCCTCTTCTTATATGAAAGTTCATTTCTAACAAGCATAGTTATTATTATATTTCATGTAATCTCTAGTGCGATTTAAGCTTATCTCAAACGTACAAAGTCTAAAATTCTTATGCAGCACATGTTATCACAAGTTGACTGTAGAGTATAGAAATCAATGAAAACAAAACAAATTTGAAAAAAATGTAATAATATTATTAAGAAATAATTTTGAAAATATGAATTTTATATATGATAATTCCTTTTAAATATTATTTACATGGATAAATAGAACAATTTATAAAACTTTTGTATGAAACATTTTTTGATACTTTGAATAGTTTTCGAAATATAATTTAAAAAAAGACATTAAATCCGTAAAAAATTACACATACACAATTATGCATAATTTTACATATAATTATACATAAGTAATTTTCTAATATTTCTTCAAACTTGATTTTTTTCTCAAACAAATAGTGCGAAAATTACCTTTTTAATTATTTTTAATGTTTTCACATTACTATTATTATTTCTTAATAATATTATTACAAAACTTAATTTTTCAAATTTTTTTGTTTTTCGTATAAAATTGTTGTCTGTACGCTGTATTTTTGTATTCTACACTTTAACTGTGAAAAAAAGATTTTTAAATTATAAATACAATTAAAAGATTGGAGAATTTGAAAATTAATAATATTTGATCGATAAAAAACAGAATAATTCTTGCATCCTTTTTAAAATTATTGTTCTAAACTGATATTTTCTAAATACATCCATTTACACAATATATGTAAATATATATAAAATTTAATTAAAATAAGAATTAGACACTTTTGCTGGTTTCGTGTAAATTCGATCATCACTCAATTCTCAGTATTATTATTGGACATATTTTCATACAAATAATTTTATTGAGAACCAACTAAAATGGTTTTTACTTTCACTTTCAAGCACTTTCAATTTTTAAGCTTTTTTCATTACATAATCGTATTCGTTTAGGAGAACTTATCATGATTACGTTTCAGGTTTCTTTCTAGATTTTCTCCATCTTCCGTTTAAGACTATTATAAATTAAAGATCTATCTTTGAATAGGCTATTCCATAAATTGCAATAATGATTCATAATTTACCAACTAAATATAGTATCATTTTAATCTTCATTTCTTTTAACATTATGAAACATTCTAGTAAATTATACTACAAAAAATACATGTATGTTAAACATATTAATTTTGATACATAAAAAAATTACTTATATATATATAGTTATATATAGTTATATAGTAGTTATATATAGTTAAGATTATCAAACCTCTTAATTATTAACCTCTCAGTGCACATTAAAGCTATTGTATACTAATCTAAATGTAAAAGTAAGATATCCCAATTGATAAAATTCCCAATGTATATTTTATCAAATAACACAATAAAATATATTGAATATTTCGTATTAATTCGTTTCTATATTTTTATTGAACGTACATCTTTATGTTTGTGTACAACAGTTTTAAGTACATTGAGTGTACACTATTTCTGCCAATGAAAAATGCTTATCTCAGCTAAATATATTTGCATATGTAACAAGTTATATCTTTTAACTCAATAATTATAAGTGTAATTTACTTATGTTTTATTTTGTATCCTATTTAAAATAACATTTTAGATGCATAAATAGTACAATCCATTTTCAATAAGCAGGCACGCGACATATTCACGCACACATACATATATATTATTTATATTCAAATAAACATGCGCGAATCGAAATATTAGATTTGTCTTTCTTGTATAAAAGTTTTATGAAAATTAAATAATAATTTTGTCATCCAGTGCAGCTATAAAAAACAAGCTTTCATTATTGTATGCATATTACTCCGGCAAATACGCCGCGCTGGGATTTACGCCGCAGAAATCAGAAAAAATAGAAAGAGTGGGGGTAATTTTCCCGCAACTATTTTGTTACATGCCTTTATATTATATTAATATTGTATTATGATTTCAGCTTCTTACTGTTAATATTAATTAATGAAATTATTGCAAGTTGAATTGATTTGTCACTAACAAGTAACGTCATAAATTATAATTTACATAAAATAATTATTGTAGGGCGTGTAAAAGACTTAATGGTTATTTCGTGATATATACATGTAATGAAATGTAAAGCATGTAGCAAAATACAAGTGCTTTGCTTTCGTATTCTTTGTTTAGTTTGTTGTCTTGTATATCCCACCTGTTTGAGATATATACGGCATTTTTAACGGGCAGAATTTATACCCAAAGTAAACAAAGTGCAGATTGAATTCAGTGCACTAAATTCAATAAATGCATTACTTGAAATATATATCTCATGTCATAACATTTGTAATACATGTGGGAAGATTGTAATTATTATTTATTACTTCATATACATATTTATCATTTTCTTATTCCTTATTAAAACTTTATAAACACATATAAGTTATAAACATTTATAAGTTATTGTATCATTTTACGACTTATTTATATGCATTATTTGTAAATTTTTCATGAGCCCCCTACATATTCCCCTTCCCCCTAAGTAGCCATATATTCTCTATAGGATATACGGCAAAAATATATACAAGGATTTAGAAAAGTTCATTTTTTAATACGAAATATAAATATTTCGGATTTCCAATATTTTTTTCATAATAGTAGACAGTACAAAGTTTTTATTGATATAATTCGTTTATTTTAAACATAGTAAATAATACTTAATAAATTAAGTTTTTGATAGATGCAGCGTATAAACCGAAATTATCCTATGTTCATATACACTCGTCAACAAAATTATCACAACATAAATTTATTACTAAAATTTTACATAACTTCAACTATTGTTGCATAACAAGCAAGTTTTACATGCACAATTAAAAAATAGTCGTATTTAAAATTTTTTCCATTTTCAAAGGTAAAATTTGTACTTTAGAAATTTTCGATAAATTTTGAATTCATTCTTGTTCCACTCATTATCTTTCCTAAAGTAAGAACGTGTTACGTCTTCAACAAATTGCATAGTTTGACGCACTCTGTAATGAATTTTGTGTTCCGAAAATATGGCGTGGGCGTGTCAAAGTTATCTTCATATTTTTGTTCATTTTTCGCTAACATTAGCATCCGATGCGACCAAGGGAAAATTGCTAGTCGGATTTTGCACATCTTGTGTGTGTATATGTATTGGGGGAGACTCTTTAATTATGTGTGTGTGTGTGTGTGTGTGTGTGTGTATTTTATATACTTTAAAATCTTATAATCTCCCATCTCTTTGTATATCAATTTTTTATTATAAACTCCTCATCGAGCACTTGATACACATATTAACTTCGTAAATTTCTATTAAATTATCTGAAGAAATTTCAACAATATTTTTAAAAATTGATATATTAAATTACAATATACATTAAAATGATTAATTAAATATACACATCATGTACATATTTATATCGTATCGCCAAAATTAAGATAACTCGATAGAAAATTATTAGCTAATACTCGTATCAAGTGCACGATGTAAACTAGAGCACATATTGATGCAAGCTCTAATTGTGTTCTGAGAAACACAATCGTGTGTTCCTGCCATATTTGATGTAATGCTGTTTCAAGTTCATTGATGATTCTTCCAAACTTCGTAATCTTCTTCATATCTCACATACATCTGATGGGATTTAAACTCTAGTAAAAAATAATGCTGTATGTATGTATGTATGTATACATATATATATATATATACTAAAAAATTATGTCGAGTTAGGAAAAACTAACATAGATTAAAAAAAGACTTTTCTAATAAATATTAACTGTTCCTT
>NW_017259556.1:530502-532537 GCF_001594045.1 Atta colombica
GCTTACTTTAATTTAAACTTACTTTAAAGTTTAAATTTATTTGAGTTATCGTTGTGTGAAATGATGGAAAAAAAATTATGTAGTTAGGAAAAAAAGCAACAAATCTTCAGAAATTAAAAGTAGCACCAAATATGATAAAAATTTTTTTCAGGCCATTATTTGAGCTTATTACATCAATGTATGAATTTGTATAGGAAATCATTCGAAGATGAGGCGGGAATATGAGATTTTGAAATGTAAACGTATCTACACGTTGCCCCCAACACACGCGCACAAACATCTATATATACACACTTACATACATAAGGTAAACTTCTTAGTAATTGGACATGTACACATCTATGTGTACAGATACTTACACAAAAATTTATTATTATTAATCTCTCAAATGCTTTTTTTATTACTATTATAATTTAATTGCATTTAAAGATTACAATTAAATTATAATATTAAAGCGTTTTAAAACTAATGTTAACTTAAATAAATAAAGTGTTGTGTAAATGTCCAATCAATTGAGACCGGACAGTACCTATGTTCGGATATCCCTATATAGTATAATAATAATAATAATATAACATCAAATGCTCCTTTTTGCCTCCCTCTCTTCGCCTATGATGCAGATACGTTAGTATAGCCGCTAAGCCGTTATCACTGCTATGCATGCCGAGCAATATGAGATTCATAATTATGCGACATCACTCGTGCGGGTCATGTCTCACATGTGATAAGAGAGAGACACGTCATATGAAGATGCATATGTGTGGTGGATATGCGCGATAGATATGCGCGCGCACTGCGGATAATTCTCATGCCTTTTTTTTATGTAAATGATCACCTGCGATGTTTTTTATACCCCAGGTAAAGGTTATTGTTATTAAAGATATATTATTTGTTAGTGATTGTTTTATATTAATTTATTATTATGTAAGGATTAATTACATTATGTAAGAGCACTTAATCAACATTTTCTGAAAAAATTATGGAAAAACCAAAAAAAATGGAAAAAGAATTAAACAACTTATTGTGACAGTGTTAAAAAAACATTAAACAACTTATTGTAACAGTGTTTAAAAAAAAATAAAAATATTAGTTAACAAATTTATATAAAAGGAGTTTTTTACGAAATTGTATAGTTAAATATTCGTAAAGATTAGTTATTAAAAAAAATAATAAAATATATTATGTAAAATTCATTTTATAATAACCTAAAGTAAGGCTAAGTTGTTGTCATATAAAGTCATTTTTATTGCTATATTTCTATAATTACTAAAAGTAATTCAATTTTATATTATATTTGAAATAATAATGATTTGTTATTTTATTAGTAATTATTAGATATTATTTATTATATTAAAACGAATTATTTATTGCATATTGTACATATAAATATAAATTATATATGCTTTTTCAATCAAAATAAATATTTCTGAAAAGCTACATAAACTATGTATGTACTTTATATGCAGCGCTTACTATTTTATATGCATTTAAGCATACATATTTTTAAACAATAGTTATTCTTTATATTCTATATTAACTGTTACACTTACACATTATTATTTATGTATTATATACAAATATATTATGAATATTTATAATCTCATTTCATACTATTTAACTTATATGTTTTATATTTCGAAATTAATAATATATTTGAATTAATAATATATTTGAAATTTTTTATTATGTAAATGGTCATTTGGGATGTTTTTTATACTTCAGAAAATTTCATTAGGTTACTGCTATGAATAAATGCTTGTTACATGCTGTTTGTTATATGGATTATGTCCCTTAAACTTTGATCGAAAAATAAGTATTCATCCCCGATTAGTAAACTATTGTATTGTGTTTCACTTTTTTGATGCTAGCGTGTAGAAAACTCCAGGAATGCACTTTAACAAAATCTTTTTTCATTTATTTTTGACAAAAATATGAGACAACAATATCAAGAGTGTACAAGGCATTTAAGAGTCAAATATAAAAAAATTTTTTAAAACATAAAAATTCAAACAAGAAGTATATTTAATATTCTATA
>NW_017259556.1:532637-535373 GCF_001594045.1 Atta colombica
TTACATATTTCGGTCTCATGATTGAGCCATCTTCAGTTGTGAAAGTCATATATGAACGGTAATGTTATATTAATTAAACGCAGTCGAAGAAATAGATATAATTATTACATATTAATAAAGACTAGAGAGATGTTTTGTAGAGAGACGGAAATTACTCGCAAAACGGCTGAACGACTGGTTAAAATTTCCTGATGTTTTGGTGAAAAATAAAGTTCGAAATAAATTAAAAGAAAACGAAAAAAAAATTCGAGTAAAAGTGTCACTCTTGTAAAATAACTAAATAATCTGACCATATATTTAAATTTTACATGTCGAGAAGATGCTCGTCAATTATTCAACATCAATGTGTTAGTTTGTGATGAAACAAATACCAATATTACAGTGGAAAATTTTATCACAATATAAAATTAACTATGTATAGAGAAAAATTAATATACTAAAAAATATTAAAAATGAAACCGTGTTAAACATGTATGTTACTTTCCAGACACACGACTGACTGAAGAATAAAACCATCTTGATATTGCAATGTCAGATTTTGTTTATTAGCGATATAAGCTTTATGTAGACCCTCAGTATCTGTTTATAGATTTAGACTGTTTCTTTGTTTTTTAATGTTTAACATTTCTGAGATTAAACGTTTATAATAAAGTTCTAAAATTTTAATATTGTTTCAATCAAAATCATGATCATGTTACAACCTATGTTCTGTTATCACCGATCGTAGATGTGTTCCATCGAATATGATTTTTATGTTGATTAATTCTTGTTTTTAGTTTTCTGCCCGTCTGTTTCTGCCCACATATGCTGCACAATCATTAATCAGTTGATTTCATAACATTATTTTCTGAAAGGTAGTGTTAAGGGTCTTTATATACTTTAACGTATTTACGTAATTTGTTCAAACTATGGAAAAACGTCGTTGATGTCATCTCTATTCAATTTTATTTCTATTCGAATTTATCTGTCAAAGATGGAATAAAAGGTGCAGTGAATCACGATGGAGACACTGATGATTCATCTTTCTCTTTTCTAAATTATTGTGCGGTACGGTCTTCCTTCATTTGCATTTGACTGTTATTCATTGTTTAAAAAATTAAGAGGATACTCATTCTGTAATAATATTTTAATTATATATCATCGTCAAATTTTTTGTATAGTATTCTGAATTTGAGAGTAAAAGAGCTCAATCTAAACTAATGATAACTCCTCTTTTTTATGAAAGAGGATAGTTTGAAAAAAAAATTTAGAAATCTCCATGAAAAGGTCGATTTGTGGTCCATTCAAAATTTAGTTGTCAATAATCTTGATTGTGACATTTAAAAAGTTTAGTGAATCATTATCCATTTCCACGTAAATAAAAGGCAAGAACGAATTAAAGCATTCTAAAAATGAATCTATTTTGGAGGAAGGAACCGATATTATCGATATGTTGATTTATGCAGCGCATAACATATCGATAATAAAAAAGTATATCATCAAACAACATAAAGGCATTTCTCTCTAATTTTTGTAATACGAAGCAATGACAGGAGACAGCGGAGAGCTGTCCATGTGTGCTGAAGTTTTGTTTATAGATAGTGTTGTCAAAAAAAAAGTCGAATCTAATATAAACCTAACTGCCATCAGAAATTCAATAACAGATATAGAACATTTTTTAAAAATAAATTTCCAATAAATTTCCAATAAATTTTCTTTTACACAATCTATGACTATTTCAATTGGAATGTTCATAAAAAGTGACATAATATCAAGTGAAATTAATTTATAATTTGTTTCAATGTTCAATCCCTTCAGTTTATTAACTAATTAAAAACTATTTTTAATTCTCCGCTTTAGGAATTTTTGCTTTAAATATTATGTTGTGTAAAAATGAGATTAACTCGTACAAAGGACTATCGACAACACCATAATTCTGCCCGTGCAGAATCATCGTGTTGTCGACAGATAATCCTTTGTACGAGTTAACCTCATTTTCGACTTGTGTATCTTAGTATCGGTAGTGCATAGACTCTCGACAATGATTCATCGCTACATAATAAATGTATCTGTATTGAGAATCTATATAATTACATTCCTTCCATCTTGCAAGCAAAGTTCTAAGATTTTTCGTAAATTTATTAGTAGGATCTTTTTTGATTGTTTCGTACGTTTCCTTATCTTGAAGCATTTCTTTCACTTTTTCAATATAAATATCTTTATAAAGAGTTACTGTAATGTTGCCTTTCCGCATGCATAAGAATGATGTTGAGTGTAAAGATAAAAATTCTTTTGTTACAGTTTCTAGTTTAAGTAATTTTTTTGTTCATCATAGCTGATGTCACAAGAAGAAAGTTGACATGTTATTTAGAATTGGGATCGAGTAGTTTGTTTTCCTATTGGGAATTTCTGAATACTATATGTTCAATGTCTTTTATGCAATCGAATAAAATGTTTCTCTTATTGGTGTTCGGTAATGAAAAGTTTTTTCCCAGTTGCAAAAAGCACTGGATATTGTCCAGGATACTCACTGATAAAAGATTCACAAACATTATATTATATACACCTGTTTATAGCCAACGTGTTTAAATAAATTATTGTAAGAACAAAGGACTCTTAATTTAAACAACAATATCAAGAGTTTACAGGATCCTTAAGAGTCAAATATAACAAAAATATTTTTTAAAGCATAAAAACAACAAGAAGTATATTTAATATAATACTCTATAAATAATTGAAAGTTTTATATATATATAT
>NW_017259556.1:535473-538564 GCF_001594045.1 Atta colombica
AGATGTCAAAGTCGTATGAATTAATTGGAACAATATTAAAATTTTAGACAAAGAACCTTGTTATAGTAAGTGTTTAATGACAGAAATATTAAATATTAAAAAACAAAGAAATCTAAATCTACAAACAGATACTGAGGGTCTACATAAAGTTTTACATACCACTAATAAACAAAATCTGACATTGCAATATCAAGATGATTTTATTCTTCAGTCAGTTCGTGTGTCCGGAAAGTAATATACATGTTTAACACGGGTCTCATTTTTAATATATTAATTTTTGGTATATTAATTTTTATCTCTATACATTGTTAATTTATTGTAATAAAATTTTCCACTGCGATATTGGTATTGTATACGATAGTATTTATTTCATTACAAACTAACACACTGACGCTGAATAATTGATGAGCATCTCGAAATACGAAATTTAAATATATAGTCAGTTAGGTGAGTTATTTTATGCTTTTATTCGATTTTTCTTTTTCATGTTTTTTTAAATTTATTTCTAACTTGATTTTCACCAGAACATAGGGAAATTTTGAACAACCATTTATCTAGCAGGTTTGCGAGTAATTTCCGTCTTTCTACAAAACATCTTTCTGGTCTTTATTAAAATAATTTTATCTATTTCTTCCACTGCCCAACCAATATAACATTACCTGTGTATATACGACTTTCACATTCTGAAGATGGCTCAATCGTGAGATCGAACATGTAATGTAACGTGCGTGCGTGTGTGCGTGCGTGTGTGTGTGTGTGCGTGTGCGTGTGTGTGTGTGTGTGTGCGTGTGTACGTGCGTGTACGTGCGTGTGCGTGCGTGTGCGTGCGTGCGTGCGTGTGTGTGTGTGTGCGTGTGTGTGCGCGTGTGTGCGCGTGTGTGCGTGTGTGCGCGTGCGCGTTTAATTATTTATTAGGTGTACAACTTCGCTTCCGCCGTTTTTTTCCGAAATTCGAAGTTTTATTGTAAAAAACTGGTTATACATTTATGATTCAAAGTATTGTCCATCGCTGGCCACTACTTTCTCCCATCTTTCGGGTAGCGTACGAATCCCGCGTCGAAAAAACTAGTCATCTTTTGAGGCTATCCATGAATCGATCCAATTTTTTACTTCTTCATAAGACCGGAAGTGCTGGTCAGCCAGGCCGTGTGCCATTGATCGAAACAAGTGATAGTCAGAGGGAGCAACGTCTGGAGAATACGGCGGGTGGGGTAGGACTTCCCATTTCAACGTTTCCAAGTATGTCTTGACCACTTTCGCAACATGGGGTCGAGCATTGTCATGCTGCAAAATCACTTTATCGTGTCTCTCGTTGTATTGCGGCCGTTTGTCTTTCAATGCTCGGCTCAAACGCATCAATTGCGTTCGATACCGATCGCCTGTGATTGTTTCAGTCGGTTTTAACAGTTCATAATACACTACGCCGAGCTGATCCCACCAAATACAGAGCATGACCTTGGACATCAAAATCACCGTTCTTGAAGCGTTGAAACCACTCACGACACGTTCTTTCACTAATAGCGGCCTCACCATAAGTATTTGAGAGCATTCGATGAGCCTCAGCCGCAGATTTCTTCATATTGAAGCAAAAAATTAAAACCTCCCGCAAATGACGAGAATTTGGTTCGTGACATTTTCAATCGAGAATAACTTTATGATGCAGACACAAATCGACTAATGTTTTTGGGGTTATGTTGACAGATGCCCAAGTTTATTGTATGACGTCTATGATCTATTTATTTCGACCACCACTTACCGCTAAAGCCATCTATAGGAAAACGGCGGAAGATGTACAAAATTGTACATCTAATATAGAAATAATATTATATTAAATATATTTCTCGTTTGAATTTTTATGTTTTAAAAGATTTTTTTCGTTATATTTGATTCTTAAATGCTCTGTTCTTATAATAAAAATATGAGATCTTGAAAATAATTTCTTCTTTTCTCGTTTTTATCCGATCTTTTTTCATTTATTGCAAAACATTTTTTTGTGTTATGACATTTTCGACTTTTTAACTGAAAAATTCTTTTTTTTCAATCTTTAAATGATAGATTTCAACAAATAATAATTAAAATCGATGCACTACCATTTGAGATATAAGCAAAAGAGAACAACTGGGTTAGAAAATACCCGAATGTGGAAATATGGGAACTTTTTTGAAATAATATAAGTACTGAAAGTTAAACATGAATTTAAAATTTATCGAAAGCTTCTTAAAGTACAAACTTTACTCCTAAGAATGAAAAAAAGCTTTTAAAATAATTTTTTTGTTACGAAATATTACATTTACTTAGTTAAAATTATGCAAAATTTTGACTTTTGATATAAAATGTTGATAATTTAATTGATAAATTACTTCTACATTACTTTTATTTAAATTTTATCTTTTTTATTATGTATATCTTAAATTAGCTATCAAAATATAATTTTTTTACATGACCATTTACTTTCTATAGAATGTGTATATAAAATGATATATAATATGTACATGCAATATATAATATTTAAAAAGTACCTGCAATGTATTTAGATTTATTTTTGAAATTAATTAATTTATATTTAGGTGCATAAAAAATATGTATTTCTCTATATAGTCGTATTTTTCTTCTGTTAAATAACTGATAAATAACTGTAACTACATCCAGTCATTTAAAAAATGTATTTCTTACAACGCTTTATTACTAGTGTAGACTATGTTATAATTACATAAGAAACATAATAAAAACTAGTTCTGATGTATTTTAATTTAATACTTATAGCCTTAAAAAGTATATGTTATAGAAATGTACTTATGACTAAAGTTCTAGTTAATCTTCTTTTTTGTAGATGGAGGCCAGCGTCACTCAAGAAAAAAAATGGGAACGAACAGGCACAATCTATCAGGTATGATATAAAATTTTTTTACACACTTGTAAAAATAGAGATTACACTACATAATTCTTCTTTCGATTAATTATTTTCCGTAAAAAACAAAGTTTAATTGAATTTAATGTATTATATCATCTTCATAGATGAAAGAGAGAAGAGAGAGAGAGAGAGAGAGAGAGAGAGAGAGAGAGAGAGAGAGAGAGAGAGAGAGAGAGAGAG
>NW_017259556.1:538664-542047 GCF_001594045.1 Atta colombica
ATCATATATTACTTATCAAATCGGAAAGGCATAAATTATTTCTAAAAATAATGAGCTTATCTTTCTGATATCAATCGCTAACATTATTTTTCAAAATAACGAGCCTAATTTTCAAATATTATCAATTATTGCTTTGTCAATCTATATCAAAGCTACTAATATGATATTAACTATAATTAATTTAGTTTATAATTTACTGCTGAATTAATTTATTTTTGCGCGAATAAGGTGATACTGAATGTGTATTTAATATATTTTGGCAATTGAAATATATGCATGATTTCGCAATAGATATCCCTTTTTTTTTCTCTGTAATTTTTAAGATATTTATTATGGTGACTCGAGAATTTATGTACTGTTTGATTTTCTATCGAAGAATCTCGGAAATATAAATTGAACGAAACCAGACATATAATACAACAGATTTCTTAATCAATTCAATTTTATCTATAATAAATGTAAATTGTTAAGAAACGTTTATATAACTCATAAGCAACCGTTATGATCACAAAAAAGTTTACAGATATTATCGTGTTAACCTTGCAGTAACAATCACACATTAATTATAGATATAAAGATAAAAATTATGACAACAAATATCTCAGTTTCGTCCGAAAAAGACATCGTTTTTCTTGGTTCTAAATTGCGCTGTCATATATTATATTAGTATTTTCTTTTACATACTCATGGAGTACATATTTCTCGATTTTATACAATAAAATAACGATTGATATAATAAAATAACGATTTTATATAATAAAATAACGATTACTTTGTGCAAAACAGAAAAATTGTTTGATGCAAAAACTGTTCTCTTTTCTATTCTATCATACAAAAATGGAAATTGAAATGTTTCATCACCGATATTTTTAAGATATTAGATGTAGTAAAAAGAAATCCATTATTTTCCATTCAATTTCATGCAAAAATAATAGATTTCTTTTTACTGCACCTAATATTAATTTTGATTAGTTTTAAGGAATTTTTAGCTAAAAAACATTATTTCAGAGAGATATTAAATTATATTTTATTCAAAATATATTTTCCACTGCTAGCTACAACTTTTTCTCATTTATTTGACAATAAACAGATTTCGTAATAAAAAAAAGTATTCCTTCTTCGAAGCAATCTATTCATCGAGTTATTTTTTTATTTCAGCATATGTTTTGTAATACTGGTCAACAAGGCTGTGCTGCATCGATCGAAATAAGTAATAATCTGAAAAAACAGTCTAATAAATATGCGGTATGTGGTAAAATTTTCCATTGAAATGCTGCTAACATGCCTTTAACTGTTTTTGCAATGTATGATCGAACGATTGTCGCGCAACAAATCACTTAGCGTTTTCTTTGAGCTGTTATTGTACATTTCTGGTTCAAAGCATGATTTAAATGGATTAATTGTTGTTGATAATGCTCAGCAATAATTGTTTGATTTGATTTTAGCCATGAATTTTTATGCTTAGAAATTATCATAGTAGGTCCATTTTTCATCGCTGGTCACTATTTGATATAAAAACTGTTTCTTTTTGTGACGAGAGAAAGCAATGGTTAAACGATTTTGAATAGTCAATTCAGATAATTCGTGTGGAATCCATTTGCCTTTTTTTTTAAATCTTTCCCATTGTGTATAAATGATCAGAAATGGTTGATTTACCAACATTTAATGCTTCAGCTAATTCTTCAAGCGTTTGAATTTTTTGAAGTTGAATTTTTATCCAACAATGTTTGCAATTTGGCATCTTCAAACTTTTTTGATTGACCTGAATGTTTTTTTTGTTTTTTAAATCAAAATCACTAGGAATATCCGAAATATATCCGGTATTATCCGGTATTATCCGATATTATCCGGAACTTTTTTACTATCCGGATAGTTGGATATCATTAGTATCCAGGAATACATCTGGTTGAAATTTTATATTAAATTGTTGATTTTTATTATAACAAATGTTCTATAAATAAATATGTATACTCATAATATTATAATATCTTATATAGTGTTGCAAAATTACATTTTTTTTCTACAGTTTTCAGTTTTTTTTTTTAGAAGACATTGTCCCGGAGTCCAATCAGATATCTGACTCGAAAAATTGCTTTCCCGGATATCCGATATTATATTCTTTTCAGATATCCCTTATTCGGTATTTGGTAATTTTACGATCTGGCGCTGGCGCATTAAAAATCATCACTTTTAAATCGTCGACATCAGATTTTCGTCGACTCAGATTTTAATTAATGGAACAGACTCAGAATAAAATTGAAAACAAAAACCGTATATATAATATACACACACACACACACACACACACACATATATATATACACATATATATACTAGAATGGACGCTTTCTGATAGATTGAGATCTCTGTTCTTATCGCCTGTGTTTTTCATTGTGTTTCCAATTCCAGTTTCTGAGATGAATTGGTGAGTTATGGCAGCCGTTTTCTTCAAAACAGTAATAGATGACGAAAATGCTCTTTATTATGTTCCATTTTCAATCGCATTAAAAAGTACGATTATGTTTACGAATATACAGAACCTGTATCAAATTATTTGTAAAAATATCTAAGCTTTGAAATGACATACTCAATTTCAAAATATCTTTAATAGATCTGTACAGCTATCTGTATAGTAAATTCTCAAAACTAACCGAAATATATTTATTGTGATGATGACCAGTGGTCCGAGAATTTACGAACTGTTTGATTTTCTGTAGGATGATCTTGGAATTTTATACATTTTTATACATTGGAATTTTATAGATTTCAATTTCCCACCATTTTTACAAGATTTCTTACGTAAAATTATTGAATACAATAAAGAAATATATTATATATATAGGATGTCTCATGTTAAAGAATCCACTGAAACATCTTGGAAACACTGCGTTAAATCGAAAAATATTTCAGACAAAAGTTTTTTTACTTCGAGAGGGACATATAAGATGATATCATTTGTTTGACATTGGATGGCGTTGTCAAGGTCAGATCACTTTGAATTTTTTAAACAGACACTTTGGATAATACTAGTGTTGTAACTTTCAAGTCCTATAATTCGCAAAATACTTAATAAAAAAATATTTTATTATAGTGTTTTGAAAAGCTCTCGAGGTAAGCTATAAGAATGTAATGAAAAATTAGAGATTCCATTTTAAAAAATTCAAAGTGACCTTGCCTTGATCTTAACAAAGTCATCCAATGTTAAATAAATGATATCATTTTATGTGTCTCTCGAAGTGAAAAAATTTTTATCTGAAATATTTTTCGATTTAATGGAATGTTTCCGAGATATTTCCATGGATTCTTTAAAATGTGACAGCCCCACATACACACACACACACACACACACACACACACACACACACACACACACACACACACAC
>NW_017259556.1:542147-542560 GCF_001594045.1 Atta colombica
TTTGGACAACAACAAATAGAATAAGAGCCGCATTGAGGGCGTAGAATGGATCAAGGGAAACAAAAAAGTCTTATACCATTATCATGTTTGGATAGAGAGTCGAAATCAAGTCTATGTTTATCTGGTGGTTACTCTATCCAAACGTGATAACTTCAGATCGGATTATTTTCCGATGACCATAATACATTATTAAGTAGATGATTGGCGAATTAGTTGAATTTTGCTAAGACTACTATGAAATCGGCCGCCATCTTGGATACGTCATTTTCAGAAAAGAACCAGACAGTTTTTGAAAGTAGATGTAGACGAGCTTTAATTTGACCCGTTGTAGACTTCATTTTTTTCAAAACTGTTCTAGATAGGGGAGGCTCTCTGTTTCATGGAGAATGCTCCATATATATATATATATATAT
>NW_017259556.1:542660-548822 GCF_001594045.1 Atta colombica
TATATATGTATATATACCAGGTGTATAAGCTTAAATCCGCTGTTTGCTCATAGGCACTAGTGATTAGAGTGGCATTAGTGAGCGTACAAAGCTATCCTGGGCACACAACACATTTCTTTTTATGTGTTTGACATCTGTCAACATTAACCAGCACATCATCAGCAATTTCATACATTCAACAACATACATTTTTTCTTTCGTAATCATGTCTAGTTTTTTGCTAAAAAAAAAGCTTATGCGGGAAGCTTTGTTTTTCTGTTTCAATTTGAAGAAATCGGCTGCTGAATCGCATCGAATGCTTGTGGAGGCTTATGGCGACAATGCTTTATCGAAAACAATGTGCAGAGATTGATTTCGCCAGTTCAATGACAACAATTTTGACCTGAGTGACAAGAAGTGTGAAAATCGGCCCAGGAAGGTTGAAGACTGTCAATTGCAGGCTCTTTTGGACGAGGACGATACCCAATCGCAAGAAATGCTTGCCGAGCAATTGGGTGTTTCTCAAGCAGCCATTTCCATGCGGCTACATGCCATGGGGAAGGTTCAAAAGATCGGAAAATGGGTGCCGCATGAACTGAACGATAGGCAGATGGAGCGACACCAAAATACATGCCAAATTCTGCTTGCCAGACAAAAAAGAAAGTCGTTCCTGCATCGGATTGTGACAGGCGATGAAAAGTGGATCTATTTTCAGAATTCTAAACGCAAGAAATCTTGGGTTTGGTTGGTTTGATCTCGCCCAACCATTAACATCTTCCTCAAGACCAAATCGCTTCGGACGGAAGACGATGCTGTGCGTTTGGTGGGATCAGAAGAGTGTCATCTACTACGAGCTGTTAAAACCTGGTGAAACTGTTAATGCTCACCGCTACCACCAACAACTGATCAAATTGCACCGTGCTCTGCGTGAAAAAAGGCCGCATTATCGAAAAAGACATGACAAGCTGATTTTCCTTCACGACAACGCACCATCGCACGTCAACAATGGTCCAAAACTACTTGGAGACACTCAACTGGGAAGTGCTACTCCATCCTGCTTACTCACCAGATCTGGCACCTTCTGACTATCACCTGTTTTCGTCGATGGGCCACGCGCTCACTGAGCGGCACTTCGATTCTTACGAAGACGTCCGAAATTGGCTTGATGAGTGGTTTGCCTCGAAAGATGAGGAATTTTTTTGACGTGGTGTACACAAATTGCCCGAAAGATGGGAAAAATGTATAGTTAGCGAGGGCAAGTACTTTGAATAAATTTGTTTTTGCTTCCTAGGAAAAAAAAATGTGTTTTTCTGACTAAAAAATAGCGGATTTAATCTTAAACACCTGGTATTCTATCTGTATATTATACGATTTTCCAAGTTTTATCTTGATATCTGAAAATATGCGTGAAAAACGCTAGATATTACAATATATTACGTTCAATTTAAATTGATTATGAGTATAATTTTATCCATATAAGATTTTAAAACATATATAATTGCTACGTCTTTTTTATCTCAATGATCATACGTTAATATTCATTCCGATTCTAATATTATTCGCATGTAATAGTTGTAGTTTGACGCGATAAGAAAATTATTCAGATAAAAAGATTCGATGTTTAGTTAGTCTTAACCTTTGATAGTAACTGTGCAATATCTCCCATATCTATTTACTGTGTTTTATTACTGTGTTTCGCAGTTATAAATAATTTATATTAGTTGTATGTTTTTTGCTCTATAGAGAGGTTTGCAGAAGCTGTACCTTTCACTACGAATACAAATATTTTCTTTTAGGATTTTTTCGTGTCACTCTCATTACATCATCATCGATTTCCCAATATCGCCGACTTCTGATTCGAAGTTTTCCTTTATTCCTACTGCGAATACAAATATTTTTCTTAAACTTTTTTTCGCTATCATTACGTTGTCATCAAATCAATTTCCTGATATCGATAATTTCTGCTTTATTCGTAGCTTTTCTTTTACAGATATTGATGGCCTTATGCGCCAATGTTGTGGTGTTGGGTCCAGCAATGGGTTTCGGTTACAGCGCTGTAGCAGAATCTGCGATGAGAGCAAATAAGACTGATGGTGATTTACAACTTGATGCTAATCAAGCAAATTGGATGGGTTAGTGTTATAAAAAATTCATTCCTTCAACGAATTCTTTGCAATTTCGAATTATTAAAAATAATAATAATAATAATAATAATAATAATAATAGTCCATTGGCAAAAGTCATTATTCCTGAAAGTTTTTTTGGCAATGGTAAAAAACTTGTATAATTTTTCTTATTCAAATTATCAATAAGACCTTTATTATAAAAAATTAAGAAAAATTTGTAGTGTTGTTATTAAAAATTTTCAGCTAAAAGAAGAATTTTAGCTCATTTTGAAACAAAATATTCGCCATTTTTATTGAATGACTGATGGATATAACTATATTGCAACAGATTCGGACAGTTAACTTCTTTTGCACACTTCTCCCTGTAGAGATAATTCAACTTCTTTTGCAATTAGATACACTTTTTTTTATAATTACTTTATACTGTACTTTACACTATTTCAGATATTTTTTAAATATTTAATTCAATTTATAACCAAGGAGCTAAGGAATTCACTATCCAAGAATTCCACTATTTTTTTCAATTTTTAAAATATTTTTCATTATAATTGTTTTTTTCATATAAGCTACTCAAATAAATTTTAAAATTATTGTAGTAAAAAATGATTATTATATTTGCGCAACAGCTACTGTATCGGCGTTGGGTACACCTATTGGTTGCCTACTCTCGAGCGTCGTGATGGGACGAGGAAGAAAGATCTGCATGTTCGTGACATCATTGATCTCAATGGCGGGCTGGGTGATCATTTACATGTCGAACAGTTACATACAAATCTTAGTTGGGAGATCAATTTCCGGAATATCCACTGGCATGGCATCTGTTCCGACTACAGTATATGCGGCGGAAATAGCGGGATCGAAATGGCGAGGCTCGATGGTTACATGGACCAGTATCTCTATCGCTCTTGGTGTTCTCATTGTTTATATCTTCGGATATATTTTTCAGGTAAATGTTCATAAACAAGCATAATAATGCACAATTAATATCAAATTAAAACTAAACTGTAACATATTATAAATAACACAAATAAACAAGAAGCATCAAATACGATCAGTTGGATCTTAAAGAGAAATATCTAATGATATTTCTATATAAATTTTAAATATATATTTCAATTCGATAAATTGTACGCTGATTATTGTCAGATTTGAAATGCTATCAAAATAAAGCTGAAATAATAATATCTCAAAATAATTAATCGTCAATTTAATAATGATGCTAATAAGCATATTATAACACTGCAAGAAATTATCATTGCAAAAAATATCACCAACCAGAGCCATCTTTTTCAATTTGACCAAGACATGTAGTAATATTTGTCGCAATAATCAATAGGTATATATTAATGCATAATGTTCTCCCTCAAAGGATAATTGGCGATTGGTGGCTTTAATGTGCGCTTTATTTCCATTGTGCGCGATCGCCCTCACTTTATTGGTGGTACCTGAGAGTCCTTTGTGGTTGAGGGATCGAAATCGGCCCGATGAAGCGTTAGAGATCATGAAAAAGTTTCGCGGAATACCAAAGGATCAGCCGGCACCGGCGGAAGTCTTGTTTGAACTAAAACCGCGTCTGCAGAAGAAGAATCAGAACGTGCTGAAGCATCTGATGAAAAAGAGTTCTCTAGTACCATTCAGCATAATGCTCAGCTTCTTCTTTTTCCAACAATTCTCCGGGATCTTCGTTGTCATATATAACGTCGTTGGAATTATGGCTAGATCAGGTGTTAAAGTGAATCCTTTTCTCGGAGCAGTATTGATAGGCATCGCTCGTTTTATAGCCAGTCTCTTAACGGCAGGTGTGTCCCGAAAATTCGGTCGACGAATACCATCGATGATTTCCGGCATTGGAATGATGATTTTCATGGGAGGCTTATCACTATATCTGTTTCTAGCTGAAAAAGGAACCGTCATGGCGGATAATGGAATTGTCCCGGTGATTTGCATGGTGATGTACATATTCACAAGTACTTTAGGTTTTCTGGTAATACCGTTCGCTATGGTAGGCGAAGTGTTTCCGTCCAAAGTTAAAGATATATTGTCCGGCATGACGGTCGCCATAGGTTATCTCTTCAGTGCGATAACCATTAAGACGTATCCAGATATGGAAAAGCTGATGAACATGCACGGCGTATTCCTCTTCTTCGCAATCATGTCTTTAATCGGCGCAATATTTGTCTTATTATTCTTACCTGAGACAAAAGGAAAGACCTTACGCGAGATTGAAGACATGTTCTCGACAAAAAAAAAGACCTTCGAATTGCAATCGATGGAAAAATAATCGAAGAAGTAGTTATTCCGACTCCCATCGATCTTTTAAGAAATTGAGAATACTTAACACACTTCAACAATTACATTTATTTAATAAAATAACGCACAACGACTTTAAACTTTTGGCTTATAAAAAATAATATATCAATAATTTATTTGAAATGTTCATTTTAAGATTTATGTATTTATAAATACTTTATAATAACTATTTCTTCAATAAATATTCGAAAACTGGGATATTTACCTTATTTATTGCTTATGCGGACAAATAACTATCAAAAATAGATAATATTAAATACACAATCATCGAAACGTACGAACATTAAGATGCCTTTACATAATTAGTAAATCATAAAACTTATTAGTTTACAAACGCAGACACAGAATGAAAATTATTATTTGTTTTTTCATTGTGTGCGAATGGTTTTTATCTGCGTGTATCTTACGTGCGATGATCGTCATTCTGCGTCAGCATTTGCAAACTACGTTTTGCAATTTGCGAATTATGTAGAGGTATCTCACGGTAAAAAAATTTGTTAATTAAATTTAATACATTTCACATATCCCTAACACTCAAATTTTTGTGTTAATTTAAGATGAATATGCTTAATATATATAATTTAATATAAGAAAATAACACAAATATGTAAAAAATTAACACAAGAAGTGGAATACTTTGACACAATTTAAAAACAAATTTCATGTTAAATTAACACATTTATAATGTTAAATTTAATTGAAATTAGATGCTATTTTTACATTTTTAGTTTAGATGATGCTTCTGTGATATTTAACATATGCAATATATATTTAACAGATATTTACTCTTACAAAGAGAAAATAACACAAAATATCTGTATCTTTTCATATATAAAATATGTAACTAATTGTACATATTTCTTCAATAAAATTAATATTTATAATGTAAACATTAAACACACATTTTATTCATTTATTCTTAGAATTTATATTTTAAAGCTTATTTTTATGTTATTTGTTTACTTACCTATAAATTGTATTATTTTAACACTGAGAAATGTTAAATTTTAATTTACATAATATTCAAATAATACAATCATACCATGTTAAATTAAAACTCACATATATTAAAAATTTGACACAAAATTTAATAAAGATTTAAGTGGACCGTTTCTAACACAAATACAAAATGTTTTTTACTGTGTAATGCCTGTGTCATACTACAGAGACTGAGAATTGCGAATTGAAGATTAAAATTCAGCCAAGAATAAAACAGATTAAAATTATTTGATTGGTCAAGTTCTAATCTTCAATTCGCAATCCTCAATCTCCAATGCGTAATATAATACGGACATAAGACTGTCGATGAAAGAAATAAATCAAATACAATGTCATAATGCTTCAAGAAATCATTTAAAAGATATTTAAAAATTGCATCGAAATAACAAGACATCTCTTATATGTATTTATTACAAGTACATTATATGTAAAAATTTCTTATCATATATTTTGCAAAGAAATTGAAGAAAGTATAATACGAAGTATAATGAAGATATTTATTTAGAGCTCACAAAGAGAAATAAAACGTAATACGATGAAATGTTATCATCTCAATAAAACCACATCAATTTTTATTTTATTACGAAAAGTGCATATATACTTAGGTCTATACAAAAATGTTTGTAAAA
Source organism: Atta colombica (assembly GCF_001594045.1). NCBI lineage: Eukaryota > Metazoa > Arthropoda > Insecta > Hymenoptera > Formicidae > Atta > Atta colombica. Next base: position 548,704 of record NW_017259556.1, read on the forward strand.
TGTGTTCGCAAATTTTATTGTAATGAGAGTTTGTTGCGAGTCTCGCAAGAGAGATATGTAATCTCAAAGATAATATTTTGATAAGGTAGTACATATTACACTGTATTAAAACTCAATAT
>NW_017259556.1:548922-550073 GCF_001594045.1 Atta colombica
TAAATTGAGTAGAAATGTTCTTTATCATTTTGTAATTTTTGTAATAGTTAATGGTCGAACGGAGGGATACATATTTATTCGATGATTTTTGGAAATTAATATCTCGTCCACTACTATGAAAATTGCAAAGGCTTTTTTATTCAATTTAGTCCAGTCTGTCTTTATACGAGAGTTTAATCATTAATTATCAGTCATCCTGCATACACTTATTATTCAACATACACTTATTATTCAATATTCTAATAGTAGTACAATTATTGGCACAATATTGTTAAAATATTAGCTCCATATGTCCTCAATATTTAATCAATATATCGTCAATAATTTGCTACTTTTGGAACATAGTTTGTATATCTTCAAAAGTGTCCAAACGTATCGTTAAATATTTCAAAGATTCTCCTGTTATAAGAAAGTATATTATCATCGTAGATAGTAAAGAAGATATTACGTACAATTGATTGCATTTTAATGCGCATAATTAATTAAATATAAAATTTATTCATTTTAATATTCATTTAAAATTGTATTACTATTCAACAATTGCAAAAATTATGAATATAAAATTAAAGGCACACAAAAATTATTTAAATGCTAAATGCGCAAATAACTTATTCCTACTTTATTTTTCATAAATCGTCTTCTCGTAAATTAATCAATTCTCATAATTAATATGTTAAATTTGATAAGGTTGACGGATTGACACGATGATAACGATCAACAGTCAATCTGATTAAACATAGGAAGGAGTTTCGTATTTGCGTATCATATCTGTTTATTTAAAACTGACAAGTTGCAATAATCAGAGTTTTCTTAGCGATTGTCATTTTATAACAATTGTCTTTTACATGGGTGTCGTTTTTTTTTTTTGTATAGCGTACGCGCGCGCAGCACGCACACATACAAATACACACACACACACACACACACACACACACACACACACACACACACACACACACACACATAACAATATTTTTCGCGAAGAAAATGTGATGATATTGATGAAAATTTATGAGCTTTATAGTATATCAATTCATCACGCAACTGATTGATAAATTATTTTCGAATTAATTTTTTAATTTTTAATTTTTAATTTTCGAATGTCATTTATTTAAGTTATATTAATTATGTATTAAATATATACATATATA
>NW_017259556.1:550173-560814 GCF_001594045.1 Atta colombica
TTTTATTAAAATCTTATTAAAATCTTAAATAATAAATTAACAAATAGCGTAACAATTAAATAACAAACACAAAATAATGTACAATTTATAAAATGTGAAAGTGTGCACAGTAAAAAATTGATTTGTGTTAAATTTAATATATTTTACATATCCCAAACGATCCACTCAAATTTTTGTGTTAATTTAACATAAAATGAATATGTTAGAAAGTAACACAAATATTATGTAAGAAATTAACATAAAAAACATAATACTAGGACACAATTTACAAAAACAGATTTTATGTTAAATTGCAATCAATAATGTCATAAATTTACTGAAATTAGATGCTATTTTTATATTTTTAATTTAGACAATGCTTCTGTGATATTTAACATATGCAGTGTATAGATTTAACATATAGATATAGATTTAACAGATATTTACCAAGAGGAAATAACACAAAATATATGTACTTTATATATATCTGTACTTTTTCACATATAAAATATGTAACTACTTGTACAGAACATATTTCTTCAATAAAATTACTATTTATAATATAATATTAAATCAACACATATTTTATTCATTTATTCTTAGAATTTACGTTTTAAAACTATATTTTTATGTTTACTTACATAGTGTATATAAATTATGTTATTTTAACACTGAGAAATGTTAAATTTTAATTTAACACAAAATATTCAAATAATACAATCATATTATGTTAAATTAAAACTTGGATACGTTAAAATTCAACACAAAATTTTAACAAGAATTTGAGTAGACCATTTCTAACACATAAATATAAAATGTTTTTTACTGTGTGAGATATGTATAGTTCGGTGGGAGAAACGAAGCGAGAAAGGATAGAATGATTAACATAATTACTGACAATAATAATAATAAGTGATATTAATATAAAGTAATTGAATGTATAATAATAATAACATAATGCACTAATAAATGCTCGATATAATAAAAATGAATTATTATTTGTGAAGTAGTACGGGAAGAGTACTACTTTGTCGAGAATAATTATTATTTTATAAAATATAATTTTAATTAAAAATGCAAACATTTTGGAAACAACTATAAAATTTTCATGTATCATTGTAATATTCTAATTCTATTTAAAACTCTTTTCCTATTTTCTGCTCCCAAAATTACTCCTCAAAATTATTTTACACCACCTCATAAAATATAACGATATGATCAAGATAGAAAAGTACATATATGATGATTTAATAACAACATTCATTTAATATGTATATCAAGAAAACAAAGAAGAAGAAGAGAAAGAAAAAGAAGAAGAAGAAGAAGAAAAAATAAAATAGTGATGCTGCAATATATAAATTTTACATATGCAAAATGCGCATTTCGCACTTGTCTCTACATATAAGTAAAAATAAAATCTTAGACCTTCGAAATAAAAAGTACAAAATTAAAATCTTTTGCAAAATCTTTTTGGGAAAGGAAATTCTGTATCATATAGCATAAAAATGTGTACTTAAATTCTTAACGGTAAATTTATAAATAATTTAAACATCTGTAAATTTGAAGGAATTGTTAATTAATTTTAATCTTCTTCAAAGTAAATTTGAGAGAAATTTTCATTTTATTTCAATCATTGATTGTCTTCAAGTAATGAAGTTATACGTGTAAATCGTTTGAACTTGGTTTTGGCACTTTAATGTGACAATCTTTTATTACAATAATATAACAAGTGAAGAGATGTATTTTATAAATAGTTATTAAATGATAAGCAATATATAATGTTTTTTTTAAACTATTTTCATTTATAATCAAAAATTTAATAATCAATTATCTTTATTTTTAATAAAGCAAAAACGTTATAAATTGAGTTTTGTATATAATTTTTAATTTTCACTATTCAATTATAAAATAATTGAATAATTGAAATAAATTCAAATATAAGAATAAAAATTTTTTTAGAGTAAAACAAAATTAAAATTTTATAATTACCGAATAATTAAAAAAGCACTAAATGCTTTCTCAAATCAGTTATATATGATGTAAAATATTTTTATAAATATTCATGTTAGTCAATTAAATCAAAACAAGAAAGAGAGGGGGGGGAGAGAGAGAGAGAGAGAGAGAGAGAGAGAGACATATATTCTGTAGAAAGTAAAATTATATATAACAAAGATTTGAACTAACGAAACTGGGCTCCGCACGTATTCGCGCCTAGAGCATGAGTCGAGGAACAATTCAATTAGTTATCTTAACGACCTAGTAATGTCAATATTCTTCGCTCGTTCTCGTCTCTAATTTTCCCTACATAAGTAAAGCTTCGTTGGAATCAAAAGCCTCTTTTTAGCTGCTAGTCCTCCGCTACGCATAATGTTAATAAGAACTTCGTCTATGTGTAAAACACTGGTCTTAGTTCGATAATCATCAAATAAATTGAGTTAAATATCGAACAATATTTTTCAAATTTGCCTTCTGTTCAAATTCAATTGATCTTTTTAATCGCTGATGTTCCGCGTAATCGACAAAGTTTTCAGGAGCCCAGCTCGTGATCGGATTATGGACAAGAAATCAAAGTCATGCTCCGATTTCATCGGCCAAATTCTTTCTCATTGATTTATTCTTTTGCATTTTCTATCCTACCGTTTTTCGAAACGGACCTTGAAGGTGTTCATAGGAAGTGCCAAGTTGCCGATAGGAACCTTGTAGATCTCCTTCTCTACCGGCAATATGTTGAAGTTCTTCAGCAGGGTGGCTATCGTCGAGAAGCTGATATATTGAACCATCTTGTAACCCATGCAAGATCTTCGACCGCCCCCGAAAGGCAGAAAGTGTTCTGGTTTCAGCAATTTGCCGTTCTGTATGAATCTCTGAGGCATGAAGTCTTCAGGAGAAGTCCATAACTCCTCCGACATATTTAATTCATAATTGTTCAGAAAGATAAACGTGTCCTTCTCTATTTTGTAACCTAGAATAAGAACAGAATTCAAATAAAATCAACTGTTACAATTTTATATTAATAAATTTATTGATATTAATATTATTCAAAATCATAGATTTCAACTTTCATTTACAGTTTCATAAATTTTTGTATATAAATAAATATAAATTATAAAAGCAGTTACTTTCATGCCAAGACAAGTTATAAGAAAAGACAAGCACTACAAAAAAAGAACAGTTTTCTTCTCTAAAATATTTAAAAATTTAGCTAGATACAGAAATATAAAAATAATTTTCTCGGACTATTAAAATAATATAGAATACTCGAACTGGTTGCTGAAATGTCAAAACTTTTTGCGAATATTACTCATCGTGCTAAAGCTATCTACATTATTTTGATTCCAATAAAATCATTTTCAGATCTGTATCTATAAATTTTTATATATTTCAGCAAAACTATTCTTTTTATGTAATTCTTATCTTGTCTTGAAATTAGATTGTTTTAATTTACAAAAATATATGTTAATGCAAGCGAAAATTGTTAATCTTCACTTCTTTCCGTTCTCTCTGTTTATATAATCATTTTGATCATTTATCCATTTTGATAATGTATTTAAAAAGGAGAGAAAATTACTCACCGGCTATGGAGCTATCCTGGTTGGCAACGTGTGGAACAATCGGACTGGCGATCAATCTGATTCCTTCAAGAATGATAGCTTCCGTATACGGCATATTTTCTCGGTTCTCTAGCCCAATGAACTTGCTCGTAGTCTCGATCTCATCGATTTCCATCTGCGCTGTTTTCTGTATGTGTGGTCGTGTAGCCAGGAATCCCAGAATTTTTATTAGGAAATTGCCAACTGCCGAGTGACCTCCGACGATATCTTCCAGCGCGAACATTGTCATGTTCCACGTCATCTTGGGTTCAGCATCGGTCTTGATGTGATTTATCAAACAATCTATGTAGTCTATCTCAGGTATGACCGACTTCCAGCTAGTCGCACGATCTTCAATTACGTTTTTCTCCATAAATTCTCTGATTTTGTGGGTCCAAGTTGCCATCCTCGTCATGTTACGCTGATGGAGTGGCATTAGAAACGGCATAAAATCTGCGGCGTATCCCTGATTTACTTCATAGAAGACCTTGTCGAAATTCTTGATTATCTGGCTAAAAGAATCGTGACTGTACTCGAAGCCTCGCGAGCAGAAGTACTTGAAGAAGATGTTCGCGCACATGTGCAATATCAGCGGCTTAGCGTGCACGCTGATACCAGAGATGCCGGTCAGGTGGTTAATCAGCCATTCCATCTCGTCGCCGATTATGCCGTTTAACTGGTTGTAGCGTGTAGTAAAGGCGCGCGGGAAAGTATGCCCTCGTAGCATCTCTCTTCGCATTTTCTGGAGGTCTGACCAGTTGCAGAATGCCAGAGCTATAAGAAAGAGGAAGAATGATTTAATCGTTAGCCTATCTCAAATGTCCAACTGACGTCGATACTTTTATTAAAAATTTACATTTTAATTTATTTTGTTGGAAAAATATATTTAAGAAATATTTGGAATAACTATCTTTTTCTCCTTATCTTATTTAAAATAATTTAAGACATTCTTCTCGAAATGTAATATCAATTAGTTTTGCTTTCATCGCGTTGCAATTTATAGTAACTCTCAATGGAAGCAGCTGACGTCAGGGCTATCATGATGGTAAACGTATATATTGCACGAATGTATGGCAGCTCAAATTACTAAATCAAGAAAAGAATAATCAGCACGACTGGGTTGCGTTGAACTTGGTCTTGTTACCGTCTCAATGCGCGTAACAACGCGTTCTGAAACATCATCAATTTTGCAGAAAAAAAATTCGCACACACTCTCTTTCTACTTCGCGTACATTCGCATGCATTGCGTACGCGGAAATATTATGCGAATGCAGCTAGACAATAATGCATCAATTCCCCAGCGAACACGGTAGAAAATCGATTCTCCGCTCAGCGCGCTTAATATGGAATCGAAGCGGGAAAAGAGACAGGTAGTAGGAAGTGACCCGGTTTCTCGTCATCCGTGCAGGGCGCGGACCGAGAACCTGAAGAGCGGCAGCTCGGTCTTCCCACACTTTTTCCATGATAATCCAGCGAACGTTATCAAATCAGGTATAAATTAATTATAAAATAAATTACAGTATGAAAATTTTTTTTTAGTGTTCTATAACAAATATTTCTTGAATATTTTATATATTTTTCCATGATCGGATGATCAAATTAGAGATAAATAAATTATAATATAGAAAAATTTTTAAGTGTTTTATTTTGATATATATATATATATATAAATATTTTTAGTTTTTATACAATTAAAAATATGGATTTCTTAATAACAAACGATTAAATGAACGTATTATTAGATGTCTGACGAAAGCTAAATTAGAATATGCAAACGTTGAGAAAGATTAATATAGAAAAACATTAATTTATTGCGCGTAATGAAAAAGTCAAGAGATTAGTAGCTAATAATAATACTAATTCTGCAATAAATAAAGCACTTTATAGAGGTGACCGTATTAAGAGCTGCCAGCACATGTGACGTGAGCGCGAAATTAAAATATTCCAATGCGTACGAACATACGCAGTGGAAAGAGTTAATGTGATCGTCTTGGATTGCACCGGGGTAAGATGGCGCGGCAGCGGCGATTCTGATGGATCAGCCTTGATCCTATTTTCCGGCTGCCGGGTGAGCCAGGAATGCGTGAAAGTGGTACCGTGACCTTTTCCGCCTGCACTTGGTACCGCTTCTTAAACTGACCTTAGCATGAGTTTTGGCGCGGACGAGTATGGAATACGCGACAAGTAAATCATACGTCGCGTAAACTATGCGTGAGTATATGCGCGACGCGCGACAAGGTCATTAGCATGCAATTTTTCAGAAGCTCCCTAACGAGGTGCTGCGAACTTTCTGCCGACGCTGCATCGATGATTTATAATAATCCGATGATTTATAATAATCGGATTTCTAAGCTCCCTGCCAGATGTGTGATCGGAAAACATGCTCACAACGTGACCTAAACCGCTGAGAGAGTGATTTGTTATTCGTACGTAATCAATCTCTGTTTCGACGATTTAAGAATATTTATTGACGGATCATCCTTATTCGATTTATTAATTAGTAATATTGATAGAATAATAAATTGTCCAAAAAAACAGCTTTAAATGCATAAGATGTAAATATATAAGATCTACTCTACAATTTTTTTTGAGGCTTTATTGATATTAATTTAGCATATTATAAATTAGATATAATTAGATATAATATCAAAAATTAGATATAATTTTGTGCTAATTGATTCTTAATGGAAAGTTTGTAGAAATAATAAAAAATAGGATACTTACAATTCTCCTTGTTGCCACAGAAGAGGAGATGATATCTAACGAAGTTTGGCCTAGAGTCGAAGTGGTGGCCCTTGACAATCAAGACCTCCTTGATGTTCTCCAATCCATTGATGACGACGCAAGATACAGATCCCATCTTGAGCTTGATTATCTGACTGTTGTAGGCCTTGACGAGGTCGCCAAAAGCCTTGTAAGGCACATCATAACGTCCCAAAATATGAAGAGAGCCCAAAATTGGCCATGGTTTCGGTCCAGGTGGATCTGGTAAATCGGATGGCTCATCGCCGTCATATAATTTCTTCGGTTTCTTCTTCAATCTGATATGGTCCATCACGATCAAGATCAAGGCCACCAGAACAATGGCGAGTAGGAAATATGTCGTGGCGCCAATAAAAATCATCCTTCAGCACGATCACAAATTTCTTTACTAAAGAAAATCTTCTGCCTCTTCTTCCTTTTTCTTTCTTTACAATTATTTCTTTCTTTTTTTCTGACAATTTGAAAAAATTCGTTTCCTGAATTCTTCTTATAAATATATTTTGCTATCAAGATGTTTCGATCGTGCTTGTCTTTTAGAACTTTAGTTTATATTCTTTCTGCAGGATAGATTCTTAAATCAAAACATGCGTTAGTCTTGATAATCGGGCTGCTTTTGCCAATATCTCCTGATAAGACGATTCTTCGAACTCTTAAGCAATCTCTTGTTCACTTCGTCAGAAATGTCAACAACAGTCGACCCTTCCAAGACGATCTCGGACGTGATATCTTCACCGCGAATGAGTATCAGCCGATCGGGACGCGAGCTCCTTGTGGCCCGTCTGTGAACGGTCCGCCGATCTGACTCGGTCTGTGGGGATAGGATGGTTGTCCGGCTATCTTATATAGCCGGGCGTAATGTAGTCAGCACATTTGCGTCGAGCACTGTGCGCCTCAACCCCATACATATGGATTCATGTTGAGACGAGATGGGCAACAGGAGAAGGAAGGAAGGAGAAGGAGGAGCTGATGACGATAGAAGTGGAGGAAGACGCGAAAGAGGAGGAGGAGGTGGTGGACACTCTTGTATGGATTATAAGAGCGTACCCCTCTGTCTCTGCTTAAACAGAGACGAATTTTAAGAAAACCTGAAAGGACATACTCGCGTATGGGTTGGGAGGATCCGCAGCATTCAGAGCAGAGAGAGAAGGGCTGGAAGGAGACAGCTGCGGCAGCGGAGGGATGATCGCGGGAATGTCGGGGAAAGGGGGAGAGGAAAAGGGCCCCAGAGGCGGTGGAGCAAAGAGTAAACTTATGTAGTGGTAGGGACGGGTGCTAGAGGAAAAGGTGGGGAGAAGGAATCGCCCGGTAGGGCTCCTGGGCCCAGACTGTGCAAACGAAGGGACACTTCTTGCCCTTGACTTCTCTCTGTAAGGTGCCATCGAGTTTTCTGGCAGCAAAGTAGTGTGCGAGCGTACTCGCAACTACGCCGGGACCGATTCGATCGCCGGTACCACCCGATGTACTCTCGCGGCCGAGAATGTCCAAGTCGGTGATCGATGGTAATTCGCTTTTGATACATCGGAATATGTGGACGAAGAACGAAGTTACCTTTTTCACATGATAGCCGGCTGATCGGTTCAACACGACCAGCATGACGTTTTCAAATTCTTTAAAGAGTTATATGAGAACAAATCGTACAACAATTAAGAAAATAGATTATGTTTCTCCTGTGCACCAAGAAACAAAATAAGAGGGAAGAGAAATCCGCGAATTTTCATCATAACAAAATAACAGCTCAGTCATATAAAATAATATAACAAAAAGCAAATGAGTGTCAAGCGCTGTAGTTAGTGCGCATAAATTAACAACATCGTGTTATTATTAGAACAAATACAAGTAGATTGTCCGAGAATAAATTACAAATAAAATGTCAGAACGTTTCGATTTATTATGCTCGCATGAGTTCCAGTCATAAGAACCAAAGTTGTTAAATACATAAAAAGAATATGTCATTCACAATAGTTGCAAGCCGATCTTAATTCGGTTCAATATTATATTATCCAGAAAGTTGAAAACTATAGAAAAAGCAGTAATTCGCAAATTACATCAAGACAATATGATGATAAAAGATATTGATTAATTGTGTTTAATATTAATTTGTTCGTTTTTTTGTTTATATAAGGATGAATAAATTAATATTTAAAACAATCAATCATGAATTAAAAACGATAATGTTAAATAAAGATGTCAGGAAACTTAAAGTTAAAAATATTATAAGTCAGTCATATTAATCATCTTCATCATGATCGAATAAATTATATATCTCCATTGGCGAATTCACAAGGAGAGACCATGAGGGCCATGGTCCTTCCCTTTTTTTAAAAATGTTTATAGTAAAATGTTATATAATATTTTTAATATTTCTTTCAAATGCTCAATCATTTTGAATATCCAATTTGAATATTCAAAAAATTATTTTTGAAGATTTCTATAGATAAAATACATAAATATAAAAAAACATAAATTCCTTTATTCTTCTTTTGTATTAATATAATTTTTAAAAAAACGTTTTTTAAAGTTATACATTTAAATAACTTTAAATATTTTTTCAATGTAATAATTTAAATAATAATAATTTATAATATTCTATTTTTTTTATATGTGATCTTAAAAAAATTTCATTTTGCGCTAATGCCCCCTTTCCTTGATAAATTTCTGGCTCCTAATATTTATCACTGCTATTTTCTACCACTGTCAATGGAAAACACATGCCATAATTAAACACTACGCAATAATTAAAAGATAAACTGAGCAATAGTTCGCATTTAAAAGCTTATATTTTATTATATTCCGTTTTGACATTGTAAGGAAACATAAACGCTTTATTATACGTGTAGCGATCATCATTTTTGCGAAACTTTTCCTCCGCGTTATATCGCGGCAGACTTTGTTTACGTCTGGAACGACTTTTTGTATCGCGAAAAATCAATCGGTCGATCTAGAAGCTAAATCCGTCTCAGAAAGATGCTGTATGGCGTTACGTAAGACACCGTGAAACAACTATGCGAATGCATTTTGTTCGACGAGAAGGAAGTGAAGTACATGCAATTCTAATGATGTCTTCTTTTCCTTTCATCCATATTAATTTAGTTTACCGTAAACATTGTTTAAAAAAAAACAAATTTCGTTAAGTCTTCGATTTTTTCTTGGAATAATGAAAAAGATAAGTCACATGTACACGTGCGATGTATACATTTATGTAATTACAATAGTAAGAAAAATCAAGAATTAAAATTCTTGTTCTGAAGATGTTTGAGATTAACATGTCTGCCATTCTGTGGATGTAAAAATAGAAACAAGATGTTATTTTTACAATAAGAAACATATATGCAACCTGCTCACTATCGATATTGAGAACTTACATGTTCCGTTTTTTCTGACACATAAACGATTTATAAACTCAAAATGAATTCTATAAGTCATCTTCTGAGTAAAAATGTATATTAATGATAGCAGAAAAGAAATATAAATTAAAAGTAAATCCAGCGGAAGAGAAGTAATTTGGATAAAGAGGCACACGATAAAGCAAATACTCTTGTCCCTTACAAAAATCTAATTTAATGCTGATCAATTTAGTACTTACTTAAAATTATTCATTTTGAATATTAAAATTCACTCACCACTACTATCTCAGATTGTAACGTTAGAAGCAAAAAAATACACAATAAGAATTGCAAGATATATTAATATAATACGGAAATATATTTTAAACAACACAATCAATACAATCAATAGAATTCATTACTCATTAAAATCAATAGAATCGACTTGTAAAATTTACTTCTTTTTTGTTTCATTAAATAAATCATAACCAATATAACCAATAACTACTTATATAACTCTGGAAAAATCAATCGAATTAATAATAATATTGTATATAAAAGTAAATATGTGATTTAATTTCTTTTCGAAACAAAAAAACAGTTTTCGATATTTTATAAGTCTATTCTATCGATTGAAAATATTATTTTATTGAAAAATATTTCTATTCGAATATAATTTGTAAGAATTTCTATTATGCATTTTCTCATGTCTCTGAGATTACAATCTTAGATAACAGTGATGAGTGAACAAAAGCCCTAAAAGTACTACTGACAAACATTACTTACTTTGACTATTAGAAGCACTGAACTTGAGCAATGCTTTTAATACTCAAAATAATTAATACTAAAAAAAAATTAAATACTGTCTTTTGGTATGAAATTTCTGTAATGAGAATTTGTTTAAATTAATATGAATAAAGCATGAGAGTTATAGTGGTGCGTATCACCTATCCTCCGCCGAATCCTCCCCTCCCCCCCCCCCCCCC
>NW_017259556.1:560824-562043 GCF_001594045.1 Atta colombica
CCCCCCCCCCCCCGGAACCGAGTGGTATGCCCCTACCGATCAATGTCGCGGTTTTTTTCCCTCTCACTGGCCGCGACAGTAGAGAGATTACTTCATCCGTATCGAGTCGTATTATCGAGAGTCGATTTCTGGGAAGCTAGCGGTACCGGCTTCTCTGCCCGCCGCCACCGCTGCCAGCTCTCGCCAAATCAACTCTAGAGACGAGGCGCATAACGGGAAAGCCCTCTTCTCCGTTTGCGAGTCATAGCCGGAAGCTCATCGCCGCTGTCATCGTAGTCATCGTCGTCCTCCTTCTTCTCGTCATCGTCGTTATCGTCGTTTCCACCATCATCGGGACAATTTTTCATTTCGCTTTCGTACGCGCTTACGTAGCGCAGGAATCTGTTCAAAGCACGTCACTTCCCGTAATTTATATAGAATACGTGATGGAACTCAGAAGGAAATAGCAATTTAGGAAATTTCAGCAATTTAAAAATTTTTAGTTTTTTAGTTTTACGCATTCTCGTTTAGTATTAATTTTTTTTTTCGATTTATAATTCTCGCATTTTTCTTCTTATACTTGCAAATAATCGACAATGAAAGAAAAGTGTTTGTTATAAACCTGGCTACAATCGTATGGTAAAATAATTATATAGTTCTTTAGTAAATCGAGTTACCATAGAATGTTTAATTTTTTTATATAAGTACCGAAAATGATATGTGCAAAATTCTACAATAGGTTAAAAATGAAATAATAAAGAACAGAAATGTTAGATATAACTTTTCATGTATAATTTAGTGACAGATAAGGCTCAGAGATGTTTCTTTGATTAACTGCACACAAATCTTACCATAATAGACTTTTCTCAAAAACGAAATTATGATAGTTTAAAAAAATTACGATTTTAATGCTCACGAAAAAGTAATAGGTCAACGCCATTAGAAAGATATTTATTATACGTGAATAAACTTGCATGTAAATTTAATCTTGAAAAGTAAACATAATCTCACTTTGTTGTTTCGTTCGATGAAGATGTAGCTCTTGACTTTCTATCGTATCTTTCATATTATTTCATTAAGATATACACGTAATTTTAATATTTTATCCAAATTACTCAGAATTTATAATTTTGGATGGACTCTGGTAAGGTACCCCAAATTTTTAGCACTTTACTAAAGAATTTTAAAAATTCTATTTTTAGTTATTACTACTATAATATTAATAGTAATAATTATATTT
>NW_017259556.1:562143-569552 GCF_001594045.1 Atta colombica
CGTTCCTAGTTCAAGGGTCCAAGTTCATTTGTAATTGTTTAATAGAAATATTTTTTAACAGCAATCAAATATTTTGTTTATGTAATAAAAAATTTAGTTGCTTTTTTTGCAAAATACATTTTACTGCTTTATAAATAATAAATATATTTGTTTATGGAAAGAATGATTTGATAAAATCTAAAAATTTAGCTAGAACTGAAAATAATTTTAAACCATTGAAATAATTGTGTAGGAAATTCAAACATTGATGGACAATGTTGCAAAAAATTTTGATGTTTTATCAACTAGCTTGACCATTCTTCACAATTACTTCACTTATTTTGATAATTAATTAAAATTATTTTTCGATCTGTATTTAGCTATTTTAAATACTTTAATAAAACCATTCTCTTTCATTGGAATTTAGATATTAATAAAAATAATTAATATTCTTGAAAATAAAAATCGGAGTGTAAGACAAATATAATGGGAGAGTAACAGAAACGTAAACGAAACTTCTAGGAGGCAAAAATTGAAACATCAAAATATAAAAGAAACGTAGATGCTTTTTTCATGTTTCAATTTTCGCTATTTAGAAGTTTCATTTACGCTTCTGTTACTCTCCTATTTACGCTCCGATTTTTATTTTTATCAGGGATGTATTATAAATACATATTAAAGGAAAACTGAATACATTTGATTGATACTATATAATAAATTGTCTCACTAAGAATCGAAATAAAAGTGAATTGTAAATGTAATTATTACAGAGAGAGAGAGAGAGAGAGAGAGAGAGAGAGAGAGAGAAGCGAAGTCAAAGAAAGTGAGATAAACAGCTCGATGACACACTTTTGTCAAGTACTCAACAGCAATGAAGGACGAACTGAAACAACATCATTATTTATGGCGCGAATTCATATTCCTTACCATGCTTATATATATATTTAAATAATTAAGAAATGTTAAAGTGATGAATTGTTGGAAGAATTCTCAAGTTGAAAATGAAACAGATCGATTTTGAAGCATTGCTTAAAAATATGAAAAAAATAAACTATATCGTTTTCGATCCATCAACTTCCATCATAACGTTCATCTTCATTCGCGGTAAATCTTTGACGATGTCTTCTCCTTGAGACAGTACGATGCATGGCCAAGATTCGTATTTGATATTTATTCTCGGCTGATTTTGATGGTCACACTGTCGATCTGGTCGCAGATAGATGCGTCGACGATAAAAAGTGTCTCAGATATATTCCAAGACGATCGATACGAAGGCGACCAGCACCGAAAATCAAGGTTATCCGGATTAGCAATGAATAAGATTGGTAGCGGGACGAGGCGATGGTCGCCTACTTTGCAACCCCTCTCATCCTTTTGTCAGGATTTGTAGGACAGTGGAAGATAGAGAGCTTTCCGAAGACCATCACCGCAGTGGAGCATCGTAGAATCTGGTTGGTGCCTGAAAAATCCATCCCTTCTACATCATTGAGCCCTCGATGTTTTTGCACTTCATATACAGGAAACAGACAAAATACTTTGTCGTTCTCTAATGCGCAAGAGCGCGACATCGATTACGACATACCTGTGATTTATTTGCGTACTATTTGAAGACCTCGAGGACTATCGTCACGAAATAAACATGACTTAAAGAAATTTTCGCATTATTCGCAACTGTGCCACGTGCTACTCAAACAAGGTCTTTTTGGATCCAATCTATTACGGCAGATCTAGTGAATAATTTCTTTCATTAACACAAATAAAACATCTATTTCATCAAGGAGGATCTTGCTGCCTAATAACATTTTTTTGTTCAAGCAAACGCTACGTTACGCGCCGATACATATTTGTTTTGAAATACAGTCTCAGACTGAAGCCGAAATATATAATATCATAAATTAAATTGACATGTAATTTATTATTGATGCAAACTTACAAACATCTTTAAAAAACTGTAAAGAATTTATTGCAAAAAATATCATCTGAGCCGGAATTTGAACATACATCTCTCTTATTCCGTCTTATACATTTTGATCATCGAAACAATTCCTTTTATACTTGAATTTAAATTTTTTTACTGTCTGCGAGAATCTTTATACAATACTGAAAAATAGTAATTAACTACCTATTTTGATTATTAAAAAGTCATTTAGTGCTATTAATAACTCCAAAAGAGATGCAGTCCAGTTAACACTAAATATTTTAAAGCGTTTGATCATTAGAAGAAAAAATTATAATTATACTAATTGATTAATCAAAGAATTCAAAGCATTTATAGCGTAAACTAGACCACAATCAAAATAAATAAATAATAATAAATAAAATTGACTGAGAAATGTCCGACAGATATAAGCGAAGAAGGTTCATGTTCAATTAAAACAAATCTTGATGCCTAATAATATTTTTGTATGATTTTTTAACAATTTTAAATCGATTATTTATCAGTCTTGAAACTGACAATACTCCTCGACTGAAACATGTTTAAATTAAAAAACAATATTTAATATTATTTATGCTAATAAGCATCTTTAAGACACATTGTAAAAACTTTACAAAATAATATTTAAAAAAGAATTACGTAATTACTATCTTTTAGCATGAAATTAATCAATATCGGGTTTCTATAGGATAAATTTACATTATTTGATAGTTTCTCCATAAAAGATAAGAAAATAATATATATTCTATCAGTGTCAATTAGCAGTCATGTCCGATTAGCTGGGTCAATAAATTCGTCCATAAATTCAGGAAGTTCGTCCAAAGATAGATACATAGGTATATAATGGATGGATGGGAAACGTGTTGGAAGGAGATATGCAAATTAATAGAATCGACGTTGAGTCGGCCGAATCACATTTAGACAGACGGCAGGATTCCAATGCGGCTCGACGAGTTGCGTAAGAAATTATTGAAAATGTAACGGACGCAGCCCCGTCTCCACCGACGCGACGCGACGCGACGCGATGCGACGCGCGACGGTAGATCGGGAGCATGCACATGCGAGATATCTCCCTGCGAGTTGCGAGCTGCTGCGAGGCGCGTCCGCGCTGACACGCTCGATCTGCATGTAGCGGTCGTGCATTGAGCTCTAACGGTCAAGAGAGGCGCTCTTTTATATAAGCACGGATAAGCACGGTAAGCATTACATAACGTAACGCGATCAGGGGCGAATGAGAACAGATATCCCGGTCGATGGATATGGCAATTGCAAAATTCGCGACGAATACATTTATGTACAAACCCAGAGCCTCTCGATCGCGCGACTTCGCGCGCCCCGTGCTCTCGGTTCGACGCTTCGCGCCTTCTGCGCCGCGAATCGTTATGAGAAACGATAGACATGCTGATGATCGAAGGTAAAAGTTTTTTTATGTCTTTTTATGCTCGAGACACAGAAAATCCTAAGTTTCTCTTCGAATCGATATTTTTTTTCATTGCATGAAATTCTTTCATCATTCTCTTGTATTGAGCTAAAGCATTTTTGAAGATGAATGGAATTTCAACGATCTGCGTAATTCGATCAGCTGCTATATTGGCATCTAATTTCAATCTAGAAAAAAACTGACACCTCTACTTTTTGGCGAAAATTTGACACTTTAATTTTTTGCCACTTCGTTTTTTTGTCGAAAATGTCGAAATGCCAAATCATTTTTTCTTTCACTAATTGTAAAGTGATATCGATAAGAATTTAATTTCATAACGATATCAACATTTATTTCACGAATATTAGTGTCAAAAGTACAATATATTCGAAATGTGGAATAATAAATTAAAATTATATTCTAAGCTGTCCACTCTTTAATGTCATACTTCAGTAATCGACTTTAATGTAAAAATATCAGAGATAACGTAAGGATTTATTCGCGCTAAAAAGTACCTAGGTCATTACCGAAGCGTCTCGTTCGTCAATCGCGAACGCGGAATCGTTACGTCAAAGTTCTCTCGTAACCGAATAGATGAATAGGTTTTGATTCTAGATCGAGCCAATGCGAATATTAACACTCATGCTATAACGGAGCTTCGCAAATGGGAGTGAGAAAAAGTGACAACAACAAAATAATCCATTTCAACGCAACTTACCACTTGCAACTTTTCGAATTATCCTCTTTGCGACTACTGTATAAACACATTTTCATTTATGTACATATTTTTCAATATTATATATTCGACTATAGGTGGGAGAAATTTTAAGAAGTGATTCTAGATAACAAAAAAGAATATTCTATTAATGAATGCATCGATGATCTAATAACTTAGGATGCTCGTACGGAATACAAGAGATCCGAGTTCAGTCCCGGCTGAGGTAATATTTTTCGCAATATATTTATTAACAGTTTCAATATATTAACATCTGTATAATTTGATGCTTGATGGTATCAAATTATTAAATTGCTTGTCAATTTAATTCGCGATTACTAGAATAATTTTAATTGAGTTTATAGTCCGGAAAAACAATTTGGCGCGCAGTTCTAAAAAGACTATAATATGGTATAGTAAAGAATATATATATAAATACACATACAGTATACATTAGTCATTCAAGATTGAATTATTTAAAGCAATCGAAGATCCAGCTTCAACCGTAAGGCATTTTTCTAGTATTGATTGTGTTTCTCATATATGCGGTCTAAAATAAAGATTCATACTATTAATAAATATATTCTATATTTAATTATGATAAAATATGATGACGAAAATTAAAAAGATAAATTAAGATAAATTAAGAAGATAAATTTGCGATTAATTTTTTTCGATTATAAATGATTAAATGATACTTACGTAAAAAGAACTTAAAATACATAATATTTAAATATTTATAATTAAAAAACAAAGTTTCTTTCATAAAAATTTTATTATTCGTTGTTCATTATGACATATTGTAATTCTGAATGCTAAAATATTTTCATAGAAAGTGCCTAAAGTATGTAAATATTTAAACATTTACAATTAATAAAAATATCAACAGTAATTTTGTTATTCTTAATTTCTTTCTTATTTTTTTTTATCATCTAGAATCACTCCTTAAACTTTCTCCCAACTGTTTCCCTATACATATATAAAAATACACACATAAATGAAAATGTGTTTCATGTAATGGTTGCAAAGAAGATAATTCTAGAAGTTGCAAGCGACGAGTCGCAATGAAATGGACTACTTCTTTGTCGTTGTTACTTTTTCTCGCTCCCATTCGTGAAGCTCCGTTACAGCGGTTAATATTCACTTCAGCTTGATCTATTATACATATATAAATATAATCATTTAGTGTCAATCTATTCTTCCAAATCAATAATTTTTTAATGCCTGAGGAGAAGTTGAGAAGCCCGATTTTTCGCGGATGAAAAGACGAAACAGCATCTTATGCATTTGGCACCTGTATTACGTCCCACGTGGGATAGTGTCCGCGATTCCTCTTCAGCCTCCTCGATTACGACACTCTTCCGTGTCGATTTATCTCGAACCGGCCGTCCGGTCGGCCAGCCGCATCTTGCGATGCGAGTATTGCGGCGAAACCGGTTTTCGGGTGCTCTCTCACGTTTGAATGTCGCACCATTTAATTTCACCCGCGGACGAACTTTCGCGACGAGCATCCAATTATCGCGGCCAAGCGGCCGTTCGATAAAAGGGAAATTAGTCTGCCCAACCAGCCAGTGGAATTTAATGTTCACTTTTGTCGTCTACCATCATGCTTCTGCGTAGGTCCAAAGGAACAGAACACTAGTATTTACAAGCGTCAAAATAATTGTCACACAAAATAATTGTTAATCAGATTAAACTATAACCTCTATAAACTATAACTTTTTTAATTTAATGTACTTTTCAAATTATGATTTGTTGATTAAATAAAAATTTATTTCAACAACTTAATTTGTCATCGACTGACTCGTGAAAGATTATTAAAACCTGTTATTATCGCAAGACAATATTTATCAAATACATTAAATTAGGCTTACATGCAAATTTGATTTTAATTTATTTTGAAGCGCAGACAAGCTCATTCAAAAACCTGCAACAATTTGTAGCAGCATTCGAGACACGTTCTCGTCTATCGAGCAATCCGAGGTCACGATCATGTACTTAGAGTTCTAAGCTAGACGAACTGGTCTTGTGGATTCTTCTAGGCGACGATCTTCAACAAAAACAGCTCATGTTCAGGTTCAGGTTAGACGAGTCGCGGTATCGAATAGAACGCGTTTCAATGGCGACTCACGTTGCTACTAGGAATCTGCTCGAGCGAAATACTTGGTTGTGAGACACACTAAAAATAAAAGTGAAAATAAAATTACATTAGAAATAACGCTTTTTAAAAAAATATGAAAATTTTGAACGATATGGATATTTGTATAATCTATGTTTGTAACATTACAATTAAACATTTATTTTTGTAGATTATAATTTAGAATCTGTAAGAATAAATTGTGTTGTTATGTTGCAATAGGCTGGCTCTCTTCGTCTTTCCGCATATTTTTTACTTGAACGAATGCATTTCAATATGAGAATCTTGGAATTCTCGTTTCAGTAATTTTCGTCTCGTTTAAAATAACATTTCCGAGATTATCATCTGTCATTTGTTTTTTCGCGTCTCGTCTCTTCCAAAAAAAAACGAGAAGAATATAAAAATTTTTAGTATTAAATTTTTAAAATGAATTTATTTAAATAATATTTCCAATTTTTAGAAATTTTAATAACTTAATTTTTTTTAAACTTTAAGAAAATTAATTTAAAAGCAAAACAGAAAGCAATAATAGTATATACAATTATGTACTATTATTAATAATTTATTTATATATTAGAGAAAGGTTGCCGATACTAGTTCACGACGTTTATACTGGTCTACACCCCGATTTTATTTTTAAAACTGTACTATTAAAAAATAAAGAAGAGAAAAATATAAATAATACAGATTTAGGAAACATATAAAACAATCCAATATCACCAATAATATACTCACTATTATTTAAAATATATGTATAATTCGCAAAATAACATAAGAATTTTATTTTCGCGTTTGTAGAATTTGTTTTGGCTAATTTTATATATGTAGAAAAAAGATATATTTAATGTCCCGCGAAACTTCTCCAATCACCCACACAAAGGTAGATAGGATCGAAATAAACATAAAAGTCCTTTACCGTTTAGCAATATTTGTAATAATAATCGAGATATTAATGTTTGCAATTGTACTAATGAGAGCGCGCCGATAGAAACGTTCCAGCCACTTGAAGTATAGCTAAGCAACGACGCACTTCCTCTCTTACCTCTCCAACGCGCTATATACTTCGAGTGGCCGGAGCGTTTCTATCGGCGCGCTCTCATTAGTACAATTGCAAACATTAATATCTCGATTATTATTACGAATATCGCTAAATGATAAAGAAATTTTTATGTTTATTTCGATCCCATCTGTCTTCCTGTGGGCGGTTGGAGAAGTCTCGTGG
>NW_017259556.1:569652-572826 GCF_001594045.1 Atta colombica
TAATAAAGTTTCTGAAAAATAAGGAGGTGTCTCCTTAGAAAATTTATGTCATCTTCAGGAATTTTCTTCTAATACTAGACTAATAATTTAATTAGGATTAGTCTTAGAATTATCAAAGGAATAGATAAACTATTTAATAATATTCTTGAGACTTCCACTTGTCCTTTTTATATAAAGATTATGCGTTTCGCAGGTTTCTTCCGTGTCCAGATCCATTCTTGGAATGCCAACGTTTCGTGAACCTTGCAGTTCACTTCAGGGCGAGGAGCAGTCTGATACTGAGTTGTTCCTCCAGTCGTTCCCCTTTTTATATATTATGCTACTTGTTGGAGTGATGGAGGGAAAGAAAAAAATAAGATAAATTATTTAATAATAGAACTAACTAGATCAATATTTACTGTAGAACATGAAAAATTAATATTGTTAATCATTGAACAATTTTTATTATTACTTTATGAAGTTAAGCATATGGAATGTTCTAAAATTTGCGACTCAAAATATTATAGCAATAAAAATTAAATAAGAAAATTATTTTTAAATTTTTATTTTAAATACTCTAATAGCACAGAGATGACCTGTGAACGTCCCGCTAACCAAACGAAAGTGCCACTCGATTGGACATAATTCGATTGGTCACGAACCACTCATAGCGCTTGAGATTAGAAAGCCTGTAAGTACCTGAGGGCTGATTGATGGTATCCAATCGAGATGTGATCAAATGGGATCCTTCTGATAAACGGAACGTTTTTAGAATGTCCTGTTATAATTTAGGGATGTTTTGAGAATGTTCTATGAATTATCGCCTCATTAAAATTTAAATGAGCGCTTCATTATATTCTACATACATTCACTGGACGTCCAAATTTAAAGTCCTAAAAATATCAAAGATCCATCTTTGAGATTCTATTATTTCCTTCATATAGTATAGAACTTCAAGAGATATTTTAAAAATATCCTAAGGATGATCGCAGGATATCTCTTGGATAAAGTGTACTGAATTTACAAGATTGAAATATTTTACGAAATATTGTTATAATCATTAATTTCATTGATATAAAAAACACAATAATATTTCGTATTGAGAATACATACGAAAATTCAGTACAAATGATTACATATGAGCTTACATAAATTTGGTTATACAGAGATTTTGACTAAATTTTAAATGCGAGAAACAATACCTAGCGGCAGTCCTATAATATTAGAAAAATTCAAAAATAGATCCTGAGGATTATAGACGGATATATTTAGGACTTCAAAATTAAAATGTTATGAAGGTATTTAGGACATTTTTAGGTTTACTTATTTAATTAAGCTAAAGACGTTCTAAAATTTTCATCTTAATTTAATGATCTAAACATTTTCCGTGTATATCCCAAGATGTATTCAGAATTCTGAGGACGTTTTAGGATAGTAATTTTTAAGAGAATAATAATAAGGGTTTAAATGTACCAAATTATGACTACGTTTAGATGTCTATCTGTATGTCCATGAGTCGCATTTGTGGCAAATAGTGAACGTTGGTGAGGGCACACTTTAGCACAGATGACCACCTAAATTCTGTAATTAGTCATATTTAAACTCTTATATTTTAAAAACTATTAATAAAAATAAAAATATGTACGATCAACTTTTTTGACTTAATTTTTCTCAATTTTTCCAAAATTATGATACAGAATTTTGTACCGCAAATTTGGGACACCCTGTAATTTACTAATTGTATAAATTAAATCATTCTTCAAAAATCTAATCATAATAGGTTAAATTTTTGTCTAATCTAATAGGTTCATTTGTCAGTATATTACTGTGTTTCCGAATAATAAGACTAGCTTTTGAAACTAATCACTCTGCAAACAAACAGATGTTGAGAAATCTAATCTCATACACACATGCACGCACGCACACACACACACGTACATACACACATATGCGCGCGCGCGCACACACACACACATTTAAGATAGTATCGGATCAACTTTTTCTGATTATCATTATTATAAAATATTTTTATTTGCTTCAACTTGTGCAATAAATAATAATGATTTCTTTCTTGCTTTCAAGCATTATTGTGATGACATACATTTTTTTATTATTAATGTCAATTCTTTTTTAAAAAACATATCCTATTTATACAATTATTGTCATATAATTGTTATTATTTTTAAAATTTTAATTAAGTACACGGAAAATCAGTATGGTTGGCCTACATAGAAATCTGGTGATGCCAAGTAAATTAAATAGTAAAATATGGAACAATTATTTATATAATTGCTCATTACTATGAAATTATTCACATAGTACAATGGTTAGATTATGTTGCAGCAATGACGGCATTTCACATATACGGTGAGCGCAAAAAGTATTCGGACAGAGAAAATATTTTTTAAAAAGAATTTTATTTTTAAAAAGTAAATGTTGCCCAGTAAGAAATGAATCATCGAATTGATGTCGAATGAATATCGATACGATTTCAGCAATTCAACATTAATTGACGGTCATTTCTTGCTGGATAATTAACAATTTATTCAGCAAAAATAAAATAGACTGTATGTTTCTTAAAATTATATATATACTAAAAAGATGTATTAATTAGTGTATTAATTAAATGTATTTTAATAGAAAATATATTATTATCTGAAAAATAAGCGAAAATTAAAAATTATATGATTAAAAAGTATTAGTACATTCAAGAAATTTAGCTTCTAAAATCAGAAATAACTGCAAAGCTCGATTGTTTATATTAGAACAGAATGTATTGGTTGTATAAAATTGCTAATTAATATAAAGATTTTGTGTTTCGAGGGTTTCCTTCGTGTTCAGACGCCATGCTTGGAATGCCAACTTTTCATGAACCTTGCAGTCCTTTCATCAGACTGCTCCTCGCTCTGATGAAGTGGACTGCAAGGTTCACGAAACGTTGGCATTCCAAGAATAGATCTGGACACAGAAGAAACCCGCGAAACGCAAAATTTTTATCTAGAAAGCCCGTAGAAGTCTCAAGAATATTATTGCTAATTAATACTTATTTTCTACAAATAAGCTTTTTTAAAAAATTTCATTATACGAATACTTTTTGCTCTTACTTATATATTTTTATTTATAAGCATGGTGCATTTTATAACATGTTTCTAGTTATATTATCTCAATTATATTATAATTTATATAATATAATTT
>NW_017259556.1:573003-577931 GCF_001594045.1 Atta colombica
TTGTTTTAGAAAAAAAACAAGTTTGGAAAAATGTTAAAAAAAATTACTCATACATAATTATGCATAATTTTATATATAATTATACATAAGTAATTTTTTTTATATTTTTTCAAACTTGATTTTTTCTAAAACAAATAATGCGAAAATTATTATTTTTAATTATTTTTAATGTTTTCATATTACTATTATTATTACATTGAAAAATAATTTTACAAAAGAAAAAAGGATGTATGAACATGTATGGACATATTTCATATATAATTATGCATGTTTATGAATATTTATGCGTGTTTATGTATGTTTATACATATTTATACATATTCATGCATGAAAAATTTTTCATCGGGCTGACGCTATTAAATTATAGTTACAGTTACAGATATCAGAAAAATTAATTTTATAATGTCTATTTTTATCAATATAGATTAATCTCGGTTTAATTAATTAATCTTGTTCTAACACTAAGAATTAGAAAAATAAGAAAAGTATAAGTTAAATCAAAATTAATCTACATTGGTAGAAATGGTATAAATTTGAGAAAAATATAATTTTTATAAATTATAATGGAAATGTGTGTGACTATAAATTACGATCATAAAATAATCATATAAACAATCGCTATTTTGCTAAGAATGATCTTACATCCGCGGTATTCGTATAAGTCAATTCTTATTTCAAGATCATTTTAAATAATATATATATCTTAAGATGAGATATAATATACGGTTCTGTGATTGACTTATGACATCTTAAATTTGTACCAAAGATGATCTTAAATATAAGAATCAACTCTGTATGAATATCGGTCTGAAAACTCGGTCAAATGCATACTCTTTTCAAATGCGCGCGCCTGACGCGTAAGAATATGCGGTGCGCGTGGAAACAAACAGTTGTTGTTTAGACGGCATTACTTGCATGGACCAGGCGCAGAGAATGGACCGTTGGTTATGTTAGGGATCGTATTGAAGCTTATGTGTTACGACCGAGTGAAAAAGACTAATTGTAAAATTACACACTTTCCTTATTCTTTTACGTCCTCGAACTTGCTTCTAATAATGGTTAATACATTGTGTAATAGGCGACGTTGCAATAACGTAAATGCACCATTTGCTGACACTAACACGGACATAATTTCTCGTCATCTTCATAATTGTAAGTTAAATGAAGAAAATCATGGAACAACTTTTCCGCTCTACCAAGTCAGATTGTTACAATACTCAAATAATAATGTGTTTTCACAATATTATTCTCAAATTCCTAATACGAACATACAAACATCAACTTACGTAAAGCAAAACACATACTACATATTTTTTTTATTGCTGAAATATTTACCATGTGTTCGAAAATTACTTCATAAAAATTATTCATAAAAACGTTTTCATTAATAACTTCTTAATAACTTCTTAATGAATAACGAGCGGGCAGAGTAAGTCAATGACCTTGACCTTCTTGAGAGTCAAGATTAAGATCAAGGTCACTCGGAAATCATTTGGAGCTGGCTGTGTAAAGGGGAACATTTACCAAAAAATTTGCACTATTTTCATATTTATATTTTATGTGTTATAGAGGAAGACATTGATAAAGAAGCTTTTCTTACTATTATTGAAACAGAAGTGTCACAAATAATATCTACCATTGAAGAGATACATTGTTTTCTTGAGAAGAGAAAACTATTGATAGAAGCTATAAAAGTAAGACATAAAATTTCTATAATTTTTTAAATTTTATAAATAAAAATAAAATTATATAATCTTATATAATGTATACGGGAGTCGGCCACATTTAAAATAATGTTATTTAAAATATGTAATTTAAATAAAATAGAATAAGAGTTGTTTAGTACTTATTATTTTAAATAAGTTCCTGCAGTTTATTTTATATTTTTTTATTTGAAATAAGTCATGTTAATTATTTCACCGATTCCTACAAATACGAGTACTATAATCTAAATAATATTATAAACTAAACTATAATTTTACTATATTATATTTATATAAAAAATTTACATGAAACATCAGATAACGTTAATGGAATCGGAAACGTTGTTACTACTCAAAAAAAACAATTATCGAAATTATGACAAAGATCAATTATCTTAATTATGAACAAAGAAAAAATGAAGAAACTGATTAGTGAAGCTGGATTTTCCAAATCCTATAATAATGCTTCTGTAAATAAGTTTCGATGTACATAATAAAATATGTTTTTTTTTGCAATACGAAGTTGAAATAATTACGCTTATTTGTAGTTGTCTTGTATGCTTTGAGTTTTAATACTGATAATTATTTTCATTAAAATCTTAAAAAAATATCGATTATTTAAAACACTAATAAAATATGATTAATTAAAACAGAGAAAAATATATTTATTAATTTTTTTATAGATATTTACAAAAGAATATCTTACAAGCGAAGAAATATTAAATACATATTATTTATTGATGGCTCTGATACTGAAGTTCGCATAACAGTGAAAATCTAAACGATTCATCAGATATAAATAAAAAAGCGAATATAAATCCTTCATTAAACAAATCTGATAAAAAAAAGAATTGAAGAAAATTAATTAATTAACAGTCGGGAATTAAATTAAACAGCTTCATTTCTTCATGTTACTCCAATTTTGCAATTGAAAATCTGATAGGTAATGTTCTTAAGATGCGATTCTAATTTGTACAAACAAAAAAATGTGTATATATTCATATATATGTACATATATATTAATATTTCTATTATTTTTAAAAGGACTTAAAGGAATTTTTATTAAGCTTCATAGATGTACACATTATTATGAAATTTTATAAGAAGCATAACATACTCGATGAAATCAAATGTAAAAAATTGACAGAAGTTCTTGTTACTCTTGTTACTAGTTTACGTTTAGAAAATCAGTAGACACTACAGAAGTGTAATTATTAAGAAATTTATAGAAAATATTTTTATTCTGTATTTCAAAATAATATGTATTATAAATAAAATTATTATAATGTTTGTAAAGTTTGCTTATTTAATACTGATTTTGACACTTTATAAAAAAAAAAATCAGGAATTTATTTCAAATGAAAAACAGATATTTTATTATATTCCATCAAAGTGTGAAGGACTTTCTCAAAAGATGTCAAAAGATATCAAAATTTTACCGAAATAAACTTGATGAGTGTCGACAAATTGGACTTGTACAGACTTGTAAGAAACGAAAGGAAACTGATGAAAACATTAAGATTTATATAGAATCAAGTATGAATTCTAATAACAATAAGAAAATTGTTATTATTTCTTTAAGTTATATTTTTTTAGTATATTATGAATTTAATTGATTTTACATTGACATATTATATGATAGTTTTTGAAAATAGAAATTAAACTTTTCAAAGTCCAATATAAATTATATCTAAATGTGTTTGTGAAACGCATTTGCAATGGTTGTGATACAACGTAGCTCTTTGAGGATATGTAAAAAAACATTGGAATGGATCTCGTGAATTAAATTTTATCAAATTTTTATCAAACAATACATAACGGAAACATTTATAATATTTTTAAGGAATATTCAAACAAGAATTGGGTTATGCACTTGTATGCGACATAAAATTAATTTTTATTTTATTTTAATTTATATTATAATGTTTCTTATTTTAGTTGAAAGATGATTATAATCATCTTTTTCTTTAATCAATGAAAAATCAAACATTTACAACGAATGGTCTGAACTATCTAAGAAATTAGAAATATTACTGCAAAATCGAGTTATTAAAGACAAAACTTTTGCTAAATAATTGCAAGAGAATCAAATGTACGAGAAAAAAGATGGTAATAAGATATTATTAGATGTTAAATTAAAATTAAAAATAACCTTATGTAAAAAATTACTATTTTAATAGTATATTATATTATACAGAATTATGTATATTATACAGAATGTAGAAACGCTGCATTACTCTCTTTAATGAAGTTCTGAACTGAGTCCTTCTAATGTGCGATTAAAAATACCAAGAGGAAATAAACTACGACCATACAAAAGCTGAATCTATGGATGCTTTTATTTGTCATATTACAGTGAGATATTTGTTCCTAATTAATCAAAATTTTATGATAAAATTCTAATTAATTAACAAATTAATAAATTTTTTTATTTAATTGACAATTATATCATTCGGAATTATTTTATTTGTAATTTCTAAATAAAACTTAAAATTTTATAGATCCATAGAGAATTGGCAAAAGTAAAAATTCGGAAACAAGATACAGCTAAATTGAAACAAACTATACAACCTTATATAATTGTAGTAGGCTTATTGACTGAATTGTAGTAGGCTTTGACTGAAAGGCATTTTATATTGTCATTGTTGATATAAAATGGAAAATGCGTTGAAAGCTGTCGATATTTTGTATAAGATTTTTCAAATTCTCAATATTAAGTATCCACTTACTTGTGAAGATTTGGCTGTTTATACAAACATTTATGGACGAACAACAAAGTGAGATAAGATTGATAAATCTGTGATGAATCTAATCGATCACAATTGACAAGAATTTAAGAAGGTATAAAGTATGTAATAAGTATATTATATAATTTAGATTATATAATTATAGTAGATTATATATTATAATTATTATAGTTATAGTAGATTATATTTAATAATTAGATTTAAGTATTTCAATATATACGTATATGTATATACAGAGAGAGAAAGAGAAAGAGACATGTTATGTGTTTCTAGTACATCCACTTTATCTGTTTAAATAAAGCAAACAAGTTGTTTTTTGTTGTACGAATGTTAAAAACACTTAGTTTTACAAGTTTATATGTTTCTTGCATTTCATTTACAAATGAGTAGAAAAATAAAAAATGTAATATGTTTACGATTAGTGACGTTACTTTTTTAGTAAAATCGACTGATATTTATTTTGTAACAGAAAAACAAA
>NW_017259556.1:578031-588176 GCF_001594045.1 Atta colombica
TGGATTAATTCTATTATTAAAAATGTTTCATTGTTATTTATGTGAGACAAAATATCAACATATTGATCCTTTTATTCATCATTTTTTTTTACTTCACGCATTTGAAACTTGCAACTCATTACACATGCAAAACGACTATCTCCGCATTTTTCGTACTATAAAACTTTTTAAAAAAACATTTAATTGCCGATCATTTGAAAGCTAATGAAAAATCTCCGAATGTACGGATTATTCAGCTTGCTGATGATTAATCAATCGCTACTGATAACGATAGAGACAACGCAGATTTCGATTTCCAATTTATTTTTATGTGAAGATGAATTTATTTATGACTTAGATGCTGAAGACAATTTAATGTTTGATTTCAAAAAAACAATTACAACATAAATCTGTAAAGTTAGTATCTAGTTTTTATAATGAAATTACAATGAATAGAAAACATGTGCAAACAATTGTTGATACACGTATGTTTGTCAAGGATGTATTGTTTTCACATCTTAAAGCAAATATTCTCAGGAACGTTGATGACACAACTCTGTACAAAATCAAGCAATAATTTATTTGAAAATCCATTTAAATCATTTGATTCGGAATTTAAACGTTTTCAATATTTAAAATTACTTTAAAATATAAATTTTAAAATATTAAATTTAAAAATACTTTAATAAAACCAGACTCATATGTAATTGAATAACAAATTATTGGAAAAAAAATGGATTCTAATTATGTAATTATACCTACTAATGTAATAGGTACATATCTGTAAAATCAGTTCTATCAAAATTGTTTGATTTACTTGATTTCTTACAAGAAATTTTAAATCACATGCAAAGTTTATCAATGAGATCAAATGGAATTTCGAATCTTATCAAATTGAATCATTTAAAAAGCTACAAGAAAAATATTTTAATAGAATAATTATTCCTCTCATATTTTACTACAATAAATTTGAGGTGAACGACCCACTTCTCAAACTGGCGTTCATAAAATTAGTTCTGTGTATTCTTTACCTCCTAACACTCGATTCCATCTTACTAATATACAAGTTGCGTCATTATTTAATAGTAACGAAAAGAATTTGGAAATCGTAAGACTTTTTTGCCACTTATTAGAGAACTAAAAAATTTACATACTCATTCTATTTATAAGACAAATAATAATATGGATATTTATGTAAATTGCTTATTTGTAGCAGATAATCTTGGCCGTTATGAAATAGGCGGTTTTGTTCAATTTTTTTTAACCAATAGTCCATGTTCAATGTGTAAAATATCTCGTAACGAATTACTGAATGCAACTTATGAATCTGAATTTTTGCGTAATGTAGAAAATTACAGACTTGATGTTGAGAAAAATAATGTTAGTATGACTGAAATAAATGAAGAATGTGCATTTAACGAAATAGAAGATTTTCACATTTTGGAAAATAGTTTTCTTGATATTATGCTCGATATTTATGAAGGAGTTTGTAAATACAAATGTTTGTCTCAAATTTTGATACAATATATTGTAAAACTTTTTACACTACAAGATCTAAATGATCGTATTAGAGCTTTTGACTTTGGTATAAGTGAATTAAATGATAGTGAATTCACAAGTAAATTTTTTTTTAAGAAGAGAAAAATTAAACAGTTATCATTTATTAGGGATAGTTTGCCACTCAGATAATGCATTTTATGAAATATTTTCATCTTATTATTGATGATCTGGTACTTCTAGATAATCCTCATTGACAACTGTATCTTATTCTTAGAGCGATAATTGATATTTTAAATGCTAAATCTTTTTCTTTGTAAGAAGTTGATGAAATTTATGTTAAATTATTTGATAACACTTTAAAAACAAAATATTATAATATGTTGCCTTATGCAAGACTTATGCTTCATGTTGGATATTTGGTGAATATTTGGTATATGTATTCGAGGCAAAACATACAGAATCAAAGATAGAATCACATATCATAACTAATAGAAAAAATTTGCCATTTATTCTTGTAATGAAACATTTAAAGCTAAATAATAGGTTACTTAATGAAATATCATTAATTGATAAACTAATATTAGAACCAAGTATTTCTGTAGATTCTATATTCTCATTCTCATTTCAATTCGTTTAAAGAATATTTACCAGTAAATTATAACAGTTTCATGGATTAAAATTCAAAGCATTTTATTTAAACCACAATTTGTATTAAACATAAGTGTAACGGACATGTTATCTGTTTTTTTGTATTATCTGCTTTGTTTGTTTAAATAAAGCAAAAAAGTTGTTTTTTGTTGTAAAAATGTTAAAAATACTTTTATAACAACTAGTTTTTCTAGCTATTTATATACTTATTGCATTTCATTTACGAATAAATGGAAAAATATAAAATGTAATATATCTACAATTAGTTGGGTTACTTCTTTAATAAAATCAACTAATGATTCTTTTGTAATAGAAGAATAAAATATTTTATTTTTAATTGTTTATTATTCCTTAAAATCTTAATTTTAAACTACACTGAGAGAAATATTGATATGAATTTTTATTTAGTTGATATGTTATAAATTATAAAAATATTTATTTTTTAATTAAAAAATTGTATTCTAATCAAAATTTGATTTTGATTAGAATTTAATATAATAATTTAAACAATTATTTAATAATTATTTAATATATCCCTCGAACGAAACATAAAAATTAATTACAAGAAATATAAGAATTAATTATAAGAAAATCTTTAATTATTCAAGTAAAAAAAGCGAAAAGCGAAAAAGAATCAACCTACCACAATGTGAGAACAACGAAAAAAAAGATCTATTATTTCAGCTGGAAACTTGTTCCAGTCTCCAACAGAACTGTTCTTTTATATACATCAATGTCCAATGCAAACGTCTAACGCGATCGTCCTGAAGGACGTATGCATAGAATCTCGTAGACGCTCGAGGATCTCCTTCAAGGTGATATCGAATTGGCCAAAACCTACGACAAGCAAGTTTACAGAATTTGCATCCGATCGAAATTAAGATGTGTGTGTGCGTGTGTGTGTGTGTGTGTGTGTGTGTGTGTGTGTGTGTGTGTGTGTGTGTGTGTGTGTGTGTGTGTGCAATTAATCAATATGATATTGTCATTAATGGTAGTGTCATTTTTCACCAATCGTTGTTGAACAAAATTCATAAAAGATTAGAATAACAAAAAATAAGGAGATGAAAAAAGAAGGAAAAAAGCGCAGAGATACGATATATTTGATATAGATGTATTCGTTGTTCTGTGCTTGGCGATTTTGATGCAGCGACGTCGATTTGGATTTCAAATTATGGCCCGGGTGCATCTGTCTAACTTTCATGGGTTCAGCATCCGATTTTGCGTATTACAAGGAGCACTGCATCGAGAAAAAAAGAAAACATCGGTATAATTCCACCATCTCGTGACATTATCGTGACGGCACGATAATGTCTACGATCTTCCATCGAAAATCCAAGTAAGATCGTTGCCAAGATGGTTTGTCTCAAAGATTCTTTTTAAAGATCTCGCATACTAAAGTTGAAAAAACCTTTTTAGAGAGGATATCCAAAATTAAACTGTATTCTAATATAATTCAGACTGCAAAATATTTCAAAAGCAATAAAACTGTTTTTTATATGTATATAATATAAAGATTCTTTGAAAGTATGAATTACCAAAACAAAAAGGAGATATTGTTCAATGTGAATATAAAGAGTTACATAAATCGTAAAGAAAGTTCAAATAAATAAGATCGAGTGAACTACATGAAGTGTTTAAAGAATGATTATTCTGAAGACCTAACAATTTAGTCAAATATAAATCTGAAATTAATTTCAATTAAATAAGAGAGTTCTTACAATATAAAATAATATTGTCAGACTGTTAAACTAATTATGTAAGAATCTCAAACATGATGAATAGTGCTACAAACAGTTTTAACGACCAGTTTGAGTTTCTTACATAATTATTTTGATGAAGGTCCAATAAAATTTTTATTTTCAGATCTGTGTCTAGCTAAATTTTTAAATATTTCAAAATACTTTTCATTCTTTTTTGCGCGTGTTGATTTTGTTGCCTGATAATATTTATATATCTATAAACTAAGCGCCGATTACCATTGCATTAAAACCACAATCATAAACATAGACTCAAATAACATATTATAAATTGATTAATTTAATAATAATATTAATCTTGAAGCATTGCAAAGAAATATATAAAAAATTGTATATTTTATATATTTAAAAAAAAAACTATAAAACTGCGTGTAGATTAAAAGATTTAAAGTTATAATTATTGACAAGATTTTTAATTTAAAATGCAGTAACAATCAACAGATTGGACCGGAGCAGAACGGCAAGCTTCTTTTAGCAGGATATTAATGAATTTAAATAGTATCCCGAGCGCATCTGATGCGTAATTTAAAACGAATACAATCGAATTGTATCCTTGTATTCCTTCTTCGAGTAAACCATTCCTTGGGAAAATTTATATTAAATGAAATTAAAGTTTTTGAAAATTATTAAAAGTTATTTAACCAATTTACTGAAACAATTTTTAGACAATTTGAAGTATGTAAAAGATTAATTTAAAATAAATTTAAGAAGTATTTCAAGATTGACTTTAAAAGTATTAGAAAAACCGAAAGTTATATTATTGTGCATCTGGAATTTGTTAAATGCTCTCAAGTTAACGTTCACCCACAGACACGCGACACTGCCACGAGATAGACGTGATGGTGTTGCATTTTCTCGTAAATAAGATTCATACAACAGCAGAAAGAAAGAAATTTTTCATTGATGTTCTAATAATTTTTTGATGGCGAGTGTTTAAATAAATAAAAAGAGCTTACTTAAAATTTAAACAAATTCGAAATTTTATAATTATTATCTTAAAAAACATTTAAATTGTTAATATTTATTCTTCATAATTTTTTTCTTTAATTTCTTCTAGTTTTTCTTGAATAAGTTTTAAGATTATTTTAAACGAAAGTTTAAAATGTCCCAATTTATTTTTCATACTTTTTAAATTTTTCTTGCAGTAAATT
This sequence comes from Atta colombica, assembly GCF_001594045.1. NCBI lineage: Eukaryota > Metazoa > Arthropoda > Insecta > Hymenoptera > Formicidae > Atta > Atta colombica. The sequence goes on from NW_017259556.1 coordinate 583,067, forward strand.
TAAAATTTTTTAAAAATTTTCTAAGGTAAATTTTTCTAAAGAATGTGATAATATTTAATGGATAAAAGAGTGGGTGGACGAGAGAAAGAGAACCAGATTGAAAGCGAGATTTATATAATGGTGGAACAATCCAGTCTGAGCCATATTAATCATCCATTTTTCTTTGTGATTATTATGACTTATTTACATACTTAACGCTCACAATGCTCATGGAATCATTTCGTCCTTGTTTATCAAATGTTAAACAAGGACAAACGATGTTCGCGAGTGTTGCGAGCGTTAAACAAGGACAAACGATGCTCGCGAGTGTTGAAATGCCCACGTATTATCTGAACAATATTTTGGAAATTTTAAAACCATGTACGAAAAAAACTTTGATGAAGTATTTAAAAATTTAGCTCGATACAGATTCAAGAATAATTATGTTAAACCATCAGAATTTTTATATTATATTGGAAACATAATGAATAGTGATGCAAAAATTTTGACATTCTAAAATTGATGCCAGAAAGGCATCAAGTAGCTTGCCGCTGGGTGTAATTGACTCGCGATCTATAGATCTAGATTCAATTTCACCTGTGCCTACATACACAATTTTTCGCGTTGAAAATGGCTCCATCTGGTGATTCAGAGACCTTTGATCAACAACGTCGTTCGGATCCGGCGTTTTGTAGATCCTATACATCAGGATATGTATGAATATGTATGGATATGTATGAATCCGCCAGATTGAGGATTGGAGTTAGGCTAACAATCTTTTCCGGAAACAAAATTAATTGTTATTGAAACCTTATTAGAGACCCTATGTTCCACGCGGGAAGATAGGATCTCCTAAAGGAATATATTATTACTAATAAGCAGCTTGAGCGTTCTATAATATTAAACTAAGAATCTCATAAGATCATACATGTGAATGCACAACCAATATAATAGGAGATAATTAATGTCATTAAAGGTGCAGCACAATAGAAAAAGCAAAGAATTAAGAATAAAGAATAACGATTTCAACCTCAGAAATCAGAAATCAGATATACCGAAATATATGGTTTCTGATAACTTAAAATCGTTATTCCTTTTATGTGACTAGATCTTAAATGCTTATAAGTATAATTTTGTGTAAATTTATATTAAATTATATATGTAGTCCTTTAATATATAATTATTATGATAATCTAACAAAATTCTTTTTGGATTTGTATTAGTTAAAGTTGTAGATACTTCAGCAAAACCGTTCTTTTCACGCAATGTTTGACGGTATATACTGACAAACACACCGAAGCTGTTCAGCCAGTTATAGAATACGCGGACAATGTCTGTCTTGAATAGATTTTAATTGGAAGGACTCTTTATGCTGACGTGGGTTTGATATATCGAAAATATACAACCAGTGGCAGGCCAAAATGTACACGATTATTGCTCGCATTCACAATATTGAAATATGCAGTAGAGCCGACCACTTCTATCACTGCGCTATCAAAATGCACATAAATCCACAAATCCTGATGCGCGGGAGGCTGAATCTAAATTGTAGGATCACTACCCGGATTGGACGGATGCAGAGCTGCGTATCGAGATTCGAACGCGGCCCGAATTTTTAACCGATACAACTGATCTGACCCCGCTGCGACCTGATAAAGGAAAGGAGATCAGTCACGCGCCGAACGAGGATGTCTATGGATCGAAAATCCTGATTCTCGTTTATATATTTGTGATGTTAATTCCAAGAGAGACTACATTTAGGAAAAACAAATTCCAAAAAAAAATACGCAGAAAACATGATTTTGCTAAAATATCTAAAAATTCAGTTAGTTACAAATCTGAAAATAATTTTATTTGATTAAATCAAAATATTTATGTAAAGAAATTTAAGCATAATGAGTAAAAAATTTTGATATACTAACAATCATATGGAGTTCTCTAAATAATTATTTTCATGGTTTAAATAATGTTATTTTTAGAACTATATCTAACTAAATTTTTAAATACTTCAGTAAAATTGTTCTTTCTGTATAGGATGCAATGCACATAAAGTAGTACATCCATCATGAAAAAGTAGTACAAAAGTAATATATTATCATTTTTTTTACGAAGATCGATGAACACTAAAAAAAACGGAGAATAAAAAATAAAATAGAAGCAGACATTGTTGATCTGAGACCTGTATTATTTTGTATTCCTTTTAAACTTTTTTTAAATTCATTTAGACAGTATAAACAAAACAACTTTATGTAAAAAATTTCTAAACTTAAAATGAGATAGATATATATTTGGACGTTGAAAAAAGAGAAAGTGAAGATGCTGAGTGCAAAAGGTGCAAACAATGCGAATAAACCTAATATCTAATCAGCTCATGTAAATCAATGATTTTATACTGGATACTCATTTGGCAGTTTTAATGTCTTATTCTATCCTTACTCTGTTATGTGTTAATATATTTTATGTGTGACAGTGTCACAGTAACTTAATAACTTCCAATCCCCTCGTTCGTTCTCAAGTTCTAAAAGTAGTACAAAAAAAGAGAACACGTTGAAAATCCGCTCAAACACCCAAAAAAAGAGCATATGTTCGGGAAAAAGAGTACGGATGATCATTCTATTTCTGTATGATAATAATACCAGATGTATTTTATTTACTACCAAATATTATAATAATAATCAACCATTTAACAATAATTATTACACTTTTAGAAAAATGAACTCAGCGTTTAAATTGATTCAACTAAATGCTAATATATATTTTGATCACCTAACACCAGGCTTAATTATCATTATCAAATTTTTTGTTAGTGCAACAATGCGAAATGATTGAGAGGATTAAAGGAATAATGAAAGGAATCAATTGATATATCGATGTTAATTTTACATATAGTAATCAGATTTTCAAAATTAAATAAAATTAAGAAAATATTCGTAAAATATTTAATTTAAAAATATTTTATAATAATTTTAAAATATAACACAATATCGAATCAAAATGATAAGTCGATCGATTAAGCACATTTTACACCATCAAAAAATATCAGCCAAAAAAATTTTAATCATAAATAATACAACTTGAAATCAATTGATAATTATTAATGTCACTTCTTCATCAAATTTCCAAATAAGTACTACAAAACGGAATTTTACATAAAAATCAAGATAAACAAAAAAATGTTTAATCATTAATTGATTAAACATTCAAATAATTTTTAATAAGAAGATTGTGTTCCAATTTTACACAGATATTCAAATGTAATAATAGAACAACCTATTAAAATTTTTATATTTTTAATAATGCTTTGAAATGTGACATACATCCTTAAATCATTAGAACATCATAAAAACGAATTAATGCCGGATTATTGGCTTGTATCACAAGGTTTGTGTCGAAAGACGAAAAAATGTTCGTTTAACATGCGAGCTTATAGAACCTGTACTTCGGTTGCAGGAATTATTACCGTGTCTACCGGCGTGTTTTCCGAGATGAATTTCTCGGAGGATGTTTACGCAAAAGATAGCAAGGATACTTTTGCACGAAGGCTAACCCGGCCTTATCCGCCTTATGTTGTAGTTGGCTGATCGCAGGGCCGAGAATTGCACGTACAAAGAAGGACAGAGAATCGCATTAAGGAATGGAGATTCTATTTTCCCTGGCGTCAGTCAGCGGAATCCTGATGGAGACGTGTATTTAGTACGAGAGTCGTGCTTCTATCTAGTCGATGGCAACATTAGTCAGGAATCCAGTCTTTGAGCACGGTTACTAGACGCGATTTATATTCCTATGATAGTGCATCAACTTGTGGATTAACTTCTATGAGAGCGTTAACTGATGAACACCACGAGAAGTGATTCTCGATGGTATATATAAATAACATCCCTTCTTTCACATGACGGCAACAGACAAATGAATACAAAAAAAGTTTATAACAGTTGAATTTGCCTTGAATTAAATATTCTTTTTTCTTTTCTAAAAAATTGATGAAAAAATAAAGAAAATATCAAGCAACATGTGATATAACTTTGACTATAAGTACAAAATACTCTCAATTTATTGTATTTTCTTAAAAAGATCGTAATGAAAATTAGAGGAGGATTAATAAAATATTGGATTGTCCGGAAAGTTCGTGCCGATTTTGAAGGAAAATTGAAACGCAGAAAATTTAAATTTTAGTATACATTTATTAAATTTAAATCTTTTGCGGCACGAACTTTCCGGACAACCCAATATTACAATTTTTGTAATAATTATTCGCAAATTTAAGATTCGTATTAATATCAAATTATATTAGTATTCTTACAAATGTTCATTCATAGTATCAAAAATTATTAAATTGTCAATTTAATAAATAATATTACAATTTTTGCAAAATCAAATTTATATATACAGAGTGTTTAGTGTAATGATCCGAATGACTTTTCGGACACTTCTGACATTTAAAAAAAATGACAATTTAAAAAAAAATATTAAAAGGTGAATATTTATTTGTTTCATACAGGCTACAACATGCAATAAAAAAATATTTAAAAAATTTTATTTTTATAAAAATATCAATCGTAAATTTTTTAAATGGCACTATACAATTTTTTTCCATAATATTGTAGAGGTCTTGAAGATGAATTTAAATTACTATCGAAATGTCATTTTTATTAATGATTTAATTATTTTACTGATTAATATCAAATTCACATCGTTATTTGTAATAGCAATACTTACAACTTCTGACTAGACAAAGAATATAAACATACATACATACATAAGTTTGACAGTTTTTCTTTTTATAATAGTATTCTTTGCTAATAGATATTTATGATTTATACATATGTATTTACTTAAAAAAAATAAAATATGCAATAAAATTAATACAACATCAATAAAAGTGATATTTCGGTAGTAATTTGAATCCGTGTTGAAAATCTCTACAATAAAAATTATATATGCTATTTAAAAAATTTAAGATGATTTAAAAAAAAATTTTTTAAATATTTTTTTTATTGCATGTTGCAGTCTGTATAAAACAAGTAAATATTTACCTTTTAACTTTTTTTTTTAAACTGTGAAAGTGTCCGAAAAGTCATACGGACCGTTATATAACATTCCGTATATATATATATATATGTATATATATATA
>NW_017259556.1:588276-596009 GCF_001594045.1 Atta colombica
TATATTTTTATAAAAATATTAAAATATTAAAGATTAATTATAAAAATAAATATATATTTTTTAATAATTGTTTTGAAATAATAGGAATCTTATTCAAAATTGTTTTTAATTTATTTTTTATTAAATTAGAATGTTTATGTCAATTCATAGGGGTATTTTATATTTATGCCAAGAATATAGAAGTTAAAAAAAACAATTTATAGTATCCATGAAATAGCTTTCTCGTCGATATACGATCCGACAAAATACAGTTCCATAAACGGTAGCTATTCAGATAACGTAGTTAAGGCACGAACGCGCGTCATACGGTTCGGGAATAGTCTGTGACCGAGTTTCGATAGGTAAATAAGTACACGTATCACGAGAGAGCAAGTGACGTTAGTCGGCAGTTTCGTTTCCTACGTTGCACGAAACGTCGATTGCATTAGAGAATTGCATAAGGAAGAGAGAGAGATTCTTTCCTTCGTAAAGCACCGATGAATCAATCACTGCTGGATTCTCTCATCGACCAAGTGTAACTGGAATGTTCGAACCACCAATGGATTGTGACAATTCACATGTTGAATGTCTTGTTATGTATGGAAAGTTCTTGAATTGATTAGAAATTATTATTTTAAGATGTTATAATTAGGATTTTCCAAAATATGTAATTTATATGATTCAAATCCACAAATTTTGTTAAAACAATTACCAATTACATAACTATGTTATGATTATGTTCTTCTACCAATTCTGTGTGATACTTAATTGAATCTCAGAAGTGAGAATAGAAATGGGTAGAGAAACATAATGATAATGGAGTTTGTGCAATTGGTATTTCTTTTAACTAAATAGTAAAATATTGATAATTTGTTATAAATTACAAAAAAGTGATCAAATTTTTTACTAGACCCATATAGCACAGACCTCCAAAGGACTATATCCTCTGCATGTTCTAGGAACATTCTGTTGTCAAGATCTCCGCTGTATAGATGTAAGTGACCAATAAAATTATAAGTATTCTAGTAAATTTGCTTATTTTTGTAATTTTCACTCAATTGTATAAAATCAAGCCTCTGGCTTCTTCTTTGATATTATATTATGATATTTGCAGATTTCTAAATATTTCATAATATTAGGTGTGGAAAAAAGGTGTTCGTGGCGTTTTTCCCATTAGATGGAATTAAAAAAATGCTACGAACTTTTTCCCACACCTAATATAACGATGCTGTATAGACAACTCTAGATTTTAAACAGCCAGCTAAGGATACGATCTCTAGTATTTTTTTAAGATCGATATCAAAATCTCGCACATTATCACCTTTCTTTTCGACATTTGTTTGTCGTCTACATCGAAGCCATTGGTTCCCAAGACTTCCGGGGTAATAGTCCTACGGTGAAGATGTGTGTGTGTGTGTGTGTGTGTGTACACACATACACATGTATATATATATATATATTTTTTAAAAATATATATATATATATATATGTGTGTGTGTATACAAGAACGTTAGCCTTGACTTTCGTTGGCTTCCACAAGGAAATCTCTTTGGATTACGCTTACAGATTAATACATGTGTACCGTAACTACATGTCCAAAAAAAATCAAGCACTTTAAGAGTTCAACGTTCCGAATAATTCGATAACGATTTCCTTTACTCGCATGAGCGAAATGTATTGTCTTCGATGATGCAAAAGTAATTATTGTGTAATAAGCGCTTGTAGTTATACATATATGAAAGCTGGCCTGCCATGAATTAATTTAATCTTGAGAAAAATCAAACTATTATATATATTAATTGTAGCATGTTTAATAGATATATTGAGAGAAAAATTTTATATATATGTTACTATAATTTATAAAATATAGCTGGCCTAGAAAATAACCATAAATTATAAATAATTAAATATATATATATTTAAATGTACATATAGTTAAATACATATATGTATATATATGTATATATATGTATATATATATATATATATACACACTGACTATTATTAATAATGTTACTAATAATAACTACATATAATTGTATGAATTAATAAATTACAGTGATTATAACTGCAAAAATGGTTGAAATTATTATTATTCATATTATTGTGTACATATACATATGCAAATATTAGATTGACAAAGAAAAAAATATTTTTTTTAAATCGGTCTTTTAGCTTAAAGACTTCATTTTATGTCAAAAGAACACCCCTAAATTTTTATCGAAAATTATTAAGATTTAGCGATTGCTAGTGAACAATTTTGAAATAAAAGTTTTGATTTCCCTTAATACATATTTTATATGATGCAAAAAACGGCTTAATCTGAATTTTAAATGTGGTACTGTATATTTTTTAGTCCCTGAACACGATGCAATAATTCATATAGCTCTACGATATACACCTTAACCTTACGATATACAGTCCGATTAATGTGAAAAAAATGACCAGATTTCGAGTTCAAGGTCGATTTTAGCAAGATTCCAAGCGTTCAAATGGGTCCTTACTCTCTTCAAACTGTAGATCTGTTTATCCAGAACAAGATCCAGTTGGAATTTTCCCAAGACCTTCTTTAGAAATTGCATTTAATTGGATTATATAACATTAAGAATTAAAAAAATATTTTTACAAGTTCTAAAGTATATCGCTTTGTGGTTTTGACATCCTCAAGTCAAATGCCCCAATTTGACAATAAAAAAGTTCTTTTTTGTATTCGTTGAGTAGTGTAGTTATTATTACTAACATTATAGTAATAATAATTATACAGTAATAATTTATACAGTCACACAGATACCACAAAAACATTTTTCTCGTAGTACATATAGTTTGCATTTGAGAAATAGAATGCTAATCCTGATTGAAAGTTGAAAATTTAAGCTTACACTACTTCAAACATTTTTTCTGTAATTAATAATTACTAACACATTATCATTTATATTGTTTTATTATACAAGCAAGACCAAATTTATTACAAATTTATAGAAATAATTAATATCAGAAATACGATTTCTCAAAGTTTTAAGTTGAAAAAAAATACATATTTACATCGAACGTGTTTGTACGTTTTTGTGCGATAACTGAATGAAACTGAGTGCAAAAAGGATTAATGAGATGCGGGAGATGATGTTGGCCTTGACCGACCAGGAAGGTAGAGTAGGGATGAACGAGTTCTCCGATCGTCTGGGTCAGGCAGTACTTCAGAGACTTCCTTGCTCAAGTTTTAAGCGACAACAAACACGGCAAGATATTTTGCGTTCACCTTTCACATTTCTTTTCACTGTTTCTCGCGAATATCAGATGTAATTATAATTGTTATTGACTTTCTATATACCATCAATTACCAATTTTAAAATTTTGTCGCAAGATGTAAACAAATAAACAGTTATACGTGATGTGTCGCAAAAAAAGTCGAGAATTTTATTCATGATTATTCTATAAAATATTTAGCACCTTTCTCTATTATCATATATACTATAATTAATTTCATTATGTGAAGAAAAATCACTTATTCGACAAAGTGTGAAAAAATGAATGAAATAAAATTATTCCTTTAGCAAAACAATATTATTCACAACAAAAACACAATTCAAGAAATAAAGTTTTCTAAAAAATAAATTTCAATGTTCTGAGTCATTGACATTTTGTAATATTAATTATGAAATATATATCCTTTTAAATATGATGATGAAAATTTTTCTTAAATTTTTATATATTTTTTTTACAAATTGGAACACTTCAGAAATATTGGCAATAAAAAATCTACATCTTTTTCTTAAAATTTTACGTGAATTTTATTAGAATATTCTAAAATTTTTAAGATTTCTCGTTCTTTTTGAAAAAATATCCTAAAGTTTCAGATTTTATTAGAAATTGTAGAATGAGAAATCTTAGAATTTTTAAAAATTTTGAAGAATTCTAGAAAAGATGTAAACTTTCCCGTCTTTGGAAAAATGTTTCAATTTGTACGAATTAAAAAAATGTTCTAAAAAGTTAAAATTTATTGAGAAATTCTAAATAATTTTGAAATTTACATTAAAAAACTGAAAAATTAAATGAAAAATTTTAATTATAAGAACAATTTTCGCAAGGATCTTCCTTTTTTTATATTCTTTTTCTGGAATCGATTAAAAGAATAACATTCTTTTTATTTAAGCATTCTTATTTATAATACATAATGTGAATGATTCAAATAATAAATTAATAATTAATTAATTAATAATAAATATATTAAGAAGGGCGACGAACTACAAGAGAATACAAATAAACACTTATTGTATTAAGTTATTTTATGTTGTTTAGCGCTTATTAATATATTTAGCTTAGTATTTATAATTTATTTGTATTCTCGTGGTATTTCTAATTAATTCTTATTTGTGTTGTTGTTATAGCAAATGAGCGATGTGCTTTCCCTCTGTTCCTTCGCGAGATATTCGATGTTGGTGCATCCATGGTGCATCATTCCATTTCTTCCTGTTTTCAGGATGACGTAAGTCCAAAGAATAACCTATTACTTTCTTTGGTGCTCCGCATTATTTTCTTCAGTGGCCGCGAATGTGCCAGAAAGCAGTAAACGCGTGGAATCTGGGTTCGATGGACCCAAGCTCGATTCTGACGTAATTCGCTTCCAGGTCATCCACGGGTAGTAGATTTCCTCTCCGTTCACAGAAGCGCGCGCGTGCACGCTTTATGTTGGTACAAATTTCACCAAAACCAGTTATGCCACCGATAAAGACGGGTTTACGACTGCAGTGGCGTATCACCTGATGTCATTGACTTTTGCTGGCGTCCGCCAATTTGCATGCTGACAACGATAAACGACTACTTTTTCCATGTTCCTCTTCGCAATCGCATCGACAGCGAAATTTGCGCGCAACAAACGCGTCTGTTTCGTGACCAATCAGCGAGTCCTATCGATCCTTTATGCTGCGATGATTTTAAATAGTAATGTAATTTTAATTCTCGATGGCATTCTCGCATCTTTATTTAACAGTAATAGAATGCATATTTATATCTTTTTTTATCTTTCTATCATTTATCTCTACTTTCTATCACTTATTTTTTTGTCAGTTCAATTAATTTTTACACAAATATATTTTTTAATTTTAATATTAATCAGAAAAAAATTATTATAATTACCATAATTTAACTAAATAGAATTTATAATCATTTTCTGTGTCAACTATGTACACTATGCCAAAAAATTAATTAATAATAATCACTTATTCTATCTTCCAAAAGTAGATAATTTTCAATAGAGTGTAATTTATTTTCGTTGAAAATGATACAATAAAACGAAAGCATTTTAAAACTTGAAGTCTCTATCATATCAATCTACAATGACAATCTAATTAATTTTTTATTTTGCAAACTTGAAAATTTTGTACGAATTTTACAAAGTTCCATGACATGAATTAAAAATCGTATACAAAAGCAGTTTACAGATTTTGAAAGAGTGAATCTTTACTTACAATTTGATTGTTGAATATTGTACAATTTTTTTTCATCGAGTTATTCAATATTGAAGCAAAAAGCGTCTTTTTTACTTCGCTTACAGAAACGGAACATTATCTAACGATTTTTTTTTTAATTTTTTTGTTTTTAAATAAATATTGAATTAAATCCAATCGAATAGTAACTACACAATAAGTCTGTTGTAATAGAATCAAGCAAACGTTGTTTCGTCCAACGTGTTCGTTACTTCGAACACAAAAATATAAATTATGTTAAGATCATAAAATATTCTTAACATTTTGCTAGATTATATTAAGTTGAATGATGACATGTCAAATGTTTAACTTTTACCACTTTTCAGCATCTTAAGCAAAAGTTGCAAGCAAAAATATTTTTTATATCAAAAAAATAAGAATTGCATCTTAAAAAGAAAACTTATTGTTAGATTCTTCTTTTCAATTTTTTATGAGTGCTACTCTAACTGTTCTAAACAAGTCAATTGTCTGCAGCAGACAAAATCAAAATCAAAAGAAATCTTTGTTCCAATATTGAAAAAGAAAAAATCTTTGTCTCAATAAATGAAAAAGAAAAAAACAACTCTTAACAAGTACGCAAATTAAAGGTAAAGATTCACTCTTTCGAAAGCTATAAACTGCTTTTGAATGCAATTTTTAATTCACATTATAGAACTTGATAAATTTGTAAACTTTACAAAATTTTCAGATTCTTGACGGATTTCTTTTAAAATACTTTTGGAATCATTATATCATTATAATTATTTTTAATAAAATTACTCTAAAATATTACTTATTTTTGGAGAACAGAATATGATCTTTTATTTTTTTAGCGTAATATATTTTTTTATAGAATCATAAATAAATATGTAATAATTATTACAATATTACAGAGAGCAAAGTTCGCCATTTTGACGTTAAATTCAAGTCATGTTTGTCCAAATGACGTCAAGTGACCAAAAAGTGACCATAGGTCATTAGTTTCTATTCGACGGCATTTCGTGACGTCACACTGACGTCATTTCATAACGGCATACTAACGTCATTTTCGTAACGTCATTCCGTGATGTTATATTGACGTCATAAGTCGCTAGTTAGTAGTACAATGATCAGGACCAAGATACAACGTCAAAATGACAAGCTTTGCTATTTGGGTATATTCCATTTTTTTTTAAATAAAATAAAATGATAATACTACTACTAGATATTATTTTATTTTGTAATTATGATCACAAATATCAAAAACTTTTCTTTCAATATGTCTATTATAAATTTAACATTCAACATTACATTAGCAAATAGGAGAGACTGGGACAAATTGTTACAGTTAATTTTCTTAGTTGCCAAAGATAGCAGCACATTTTTATGAATTTTTGTATGTGGATTGTCTTATGATACTCTATAACTTTACTTAATTTAACCACTTAACTTTACTTAATTTAAATTTAATCAAATTTAATATTTGAATTCTAGAAAACATTACGTATGTTTTCTTGATTTTCATTATTAAAAGTATTTCATTATATAAATCGCTTGTGTTATTATATATATATTATAAATTAGAGATATGTGATTATCCTTTTGTATATTTCTTTTATATACATTTGATTATAATAACACATTTTGTTTAAATCATTATATGTACCGGTTTTCTATCTGTATTTTTCGAATTGAAAATGGAAGGTGAGAGCAAGTTGTTACACTTCGATCAGGACAGGTTGTTACAATGTAACAACTTACCCTATTGAAAACAATTTTTTTTCTTCTGCAGAATGATGCACAGACTTCTATAAATAGACTGCCGACTTCGTCTCCATGTTTGAAGACAGCACTGGACAGCGTCATATTTGTCACTTACTTTCCCATGTATAAATCATACGGATAATAAGTTAGTGTTTTCACATTTATGAAATATTCGCAGATAAGACGCATACATACGCATATGTGAACTGAAAAACAATTCGAAATCAGATTCATTACTTTCTATCATATTGAGTCAACAGTCTAGTTATAAAAGTCTGATGCGATCTTATAAAAAAAAAGACAGAGAGTCTGTAAATGAAGAAACGTATGCAACAGTGGCAAAGGAAGTTGAAGATGTCCATCTGTCTGTGAAAAAAGCAACGAATGCGTTGTAATATTAATTTTATGATTTTCCAACGTTAACTTTAATAACTAATTAAAGAAAATTTTTGTACGTATTTTTTAAATTTTATATCATAAAATAAATATTCGTTGTGAAATATTTCGTGTTTGATTTTATAATCTTGAATTTACTTATATATATATATA
>NW_017259556.1:596109-608413 GCF_001594045.1 Atta colombica
TTGCCTCACGGTGAGGTAAATTGTTATAATTTACTTACTGACAGAGAATTTTAATTTTCAGTATTTAAAGACATAGATAAAATGGACTATTCAGTCAAAGACTTACTTGAAGAAATGCACAGATATTCATTAATTTAAATATATACATTAATACGGAAAAAATTATTAACCAAAAATTGTAACAACTTATCCCAGTCTCCCCTAACTATTTCATTTAATAAATTCTGATAATTACAGACATTATATGCAGATTATAAATAAACAATCTTGGTATCAAGGAAAACTTCCATCATAGATGAGAATATTCGATTGTGGGAACTGTTTGTGAAAGGGGAGGATGATCGAGAAGCATGTATGCATTATCGGCGACCTGATTATACCGCCCATATTGACCAAACTCAAAAAAAAAGATTCCAAAAAACTGCCGATTCGATTCTAATCTATGCTGATGTAGTACTGAAGCATGAGCTTGGGTCAATCCATGCATAATGAAATTTTGACTTGCATATATATACGTTGTGGTGAAGCTACCACGGATCTACGTATATGTATGTACGCGCTCGTGCAATTTGCATGGATTTATCGTAGATGAATGTGGGTCCACGTCGAAGCAATGAAGGTAATTTAATCTGACACATCCCCTTTTCCACTTTCTCACTTTTGCTGAATAAAAAGGAAACTGAAGGCTCATTCAGTCGCTTTAAAGCGCCGAGATATACAATACGACAGAGCAGCATGAATTCGAATTGTTCTAGAGAAAAGGCATTTCCCATACAGATTTCCAAGGGACGCTCTGAAAACATCTAGAGAATGCTCCAATGTTCTCTGAACATCCTAATAACGTTTCCAGAATATCTCTCGAATAGAATATTATGTATGAGTTTTATACAAAATTTTGAAAAAGGAAACAATTTTTGAATTAAGAAATATCAAATATTTCATTAGAGTAACTCTACTATTTATGCCACACAAATAAAAAATAATAGAAGTCGAAATAATTTGCAAGATAAATGTTAACAGTAATGAAGCTCCGATTTTGACCTTAACATATATTTTTAAGATCATGGCCTTGAGTGACCTTCATCAGAGAAGATTTTAATCTACGCTTGTTATTTGTTCAAAAGCTGTTTACAAATAAAATTGACAATATAAATGTATTTGCATAAATGCATTTAACTGTATAATTTCAATTGTACTACTATCACAAATAATTCAATATAACTTTTCATGCCAAGCGAGATCTATCTTATATCCCCCTTGCTCAGAGATTTGGTTGGTTTGATTTAAATTTGCTCGTTTGGATTTCCGGCCCACTGTCAAGGGTCACAATATGATAAATAGTGTTCTGTCCTCTTCGGGAAAACATTTTTAAAATTGTATATAACACAGATTTTTCTAGAATCAATTCAAAGAACGCTATGAATCGCTTCAAGATGAAGCTCGTCAGAATATCTTGACTTTTTTAAGCCTTTTCCAAAATGTTAATTGCTTCTACTTGAGCAGACCAGATGGAGCACAATATTGTCTTTTAATCAGCAATTAGATGAAGTGATGATCTCCAGATGCAAAAAACGCATATGTATTATATGTATGGGGCACGAGTGAAATTTGAATTCAAATCTTCAGAACATGAGTCAATCACTTTGAAGTCATACATGCCATCCCCTAAGCATCCATCTTTACACCCAAAACGAGATTCATCTCACATCTTTCCCCTCCTTTCCTGTTTAATGACCTTCGACTTTTTTCGCGAAGCTAGATCTATTTCACATCCTTCCCAAGAGAGACGTCCAACTTTTTACGCAAAGTTTCAGCTTTTTAAGCGAGTTCCATTCCCATCTGCCCCTGTTCGACTTTCCACTCCGTTGCTTATTGTTCGTTAAAAAGTTATTAATGAATAAATTAAACCTCTCCTTGATAGGGAAGATGTGGAGTAGATCTCGCTTCATATGGAAAGTCAGATGCTCCTTGGCAAAAAGGGAGTACCTTCACGAAAAGTTAGACAGTCCTAGGCAAGGAATATGTGAAGTGGACCTAGTTTCATAAAATATCAGTCGCCTCTTAATAGAAGTGGAAGAGAATATGGAGTGAATTTCACTTCGCGTAGACTTTATATCCTCCTTTTGTATTTATTTCGTTGATATCCCTGATAAAAATTTTTCTCATAGTTTCTCATAAAATCTTTTATAATTTCTCGTAATTTCTTATATAAACAATTTTTGAAGGACTATATAAAATTATAAGAAATTTTTTAGATTTTTAAATATTTTTTCTTTCCAATGACTATTAATAAAAAATATCAATTTCTCATAACGATCTAATGAGGAATTATGAGAAACTTTTTTCATATTTTCTAGTATTTTCTTATTTTTTTCTCCAGCAACAAAGAATAAGAAATATATAATAATTTCTCATTACAACCCGATGAGAAATTATGAGTCATCTTTCAGATTTTCCAATTTTTTAAATGAGATTTCTATAATTATGAGATTCCTGATTTCTTGTTGTTAGAAAAAAAATATGAAACGATATTAGAAAATCTGAAAATCTAAAAATAGCATGTAACGGCTTAATGAAGTAATATGGCATAACGCGTAAGATACAGTATTCATAATCCATAAAATCCCATATTTAAAACCGGATAGGTAAGTAACAAAATTATATAGATATAAAATATATATAGATATAAACTTATAGCAAGGCTAGGCGTATTTTAAATACAATTTCCATCTGCTTTTTATTTAAAATACGAAAAAGAATCCTTGATAATGAATAATATATTGTATCCTTGATAACAATAATAGTAACTTATTAAATTTTCATGAGATAATTGGCGATATTGATTACTCGTGCCTTAACTTTCAAGCAATACCCTAATTTACATCGTGCATTTGATCGAGTACTAGCAATTTTCCATCGAATTATCTTAATTTTGGCAATACATGTAAACATACAGGGGAAAATGGGAGAATTGTGCGCATTTAAGGGAAATTCATTGTTGTGATTTTTTTTAATTGAAATCAATATAAATATAAAGTATAAACATTCGTCTAATGACATGCTTATATTACAATTTATTTGATAATGTTGTATTTGGCAAAGAGTAAAAAAAGCAAAAACGAATTTTTCGCGCGTCGGATAATTGTGCGTATGGATTGATACTGCCTAGCTGGCCTCTTCACTTAATCAAATCTTAATGAAAAAATTACGAAATAATGCGCTATTTATGCACTATTTATATCCGCAAACAAAAAATTTTGCGCTCATTCCGTTTAGCTAAAAAAAAATTTTTTGTAAGGGGGCTGAGTAGGCAGCCAGTCAGCCTTCTCACCCGTTAAAAACAATCGATTTGAAAAATCAAATATACAGGATTTATATGCTACTTATGCACTACTATTTCCAAGCATTTTGGATTTTTGCGCTGCAACCCTTAAGGCATTTTTTTCTTAGAGGGTGCCTTAAGAGTTGCAGTGCAAAAATCCAAAATGCTTGGAAATAATAGCGCATAAATCAGATAATTATTTTGCATAGTCAGAATATTTAATTTTGCAATTTTAAATGACTTAGGGATGATTATAGCTATTTGCTCCAAGAGGGAAGTGCCTTAAGGATTGCAGCGCAAAAATCGAAAATAGTTGAAAATAGTAGCGCATAAATCCTGTATATTTGATTTTTCAAATCGATTGTTTTTAACAGGTGGGGAGGCTGACTGGCTATCTACTCAGCCTCTCACAAAAAAATTTTTTTTAGCTAAACGGAATGAGCGCAAAATTTTTTGTTTGCGGATATGAATAGTACATAAATAGCGCATTATTTCATAATTTTTTCATTAAGATTTGGTTAAGTGGGAGGAGGGGGGGACCAGCTAAGCAGACGTTATGAATTGGGTAATTGTATGCAAAATCAAAAATTTTGTAAGAAATTAATATAAAATTAATAAAATAAATATTTAACGGAAAATTCAATTTTATGGAATGTTGATAAAAAAATAAAAAAAAACTATTATACCAATATTAATGCAAAATTAATATAAACTTCGAAAAAATAATACAAAAATTGGAAAAATTAATTATTAAACAAAAATCGCGTAAATAATTCTCAGCGTCATCAGCATATTTCATGACCCATTTAGAACACAGATAGCATCGAAAAACTACCCAGTTGACACAAATTAAAAGTAACATAATGTCAACGTTATAATTTCACAATGTAATTCTCAAGGAAAAATCAACACAAAAATCAATAAAAAATGATATCAAAATGTCTTTATTTTGATGTTTACAGTTAATAAAAAGTGAAATTAGTCAAGTTTTGATTTTCCTAAAAGTCATCATTTTGATGTCGAAGTACGTCATTTCTTGATTTTCTTTCGACTTGGTGTATTGCTTGAACTGTTATGTAACACTGTATTATATTATACTTATATTTTGGAATATGAAATTACAACATTAATATCATGTTACTTTTAGTTTGTCGACTGGACAGAGTATCATATCTTCCGAATTCTTCGCCCTTTTCGTTGAAAGGAGACTTTGAATTGTCCATACGCTTAATTTGAATTGTCCGCCGCGAATTGATTTGATAAAAAAAACGACTACTCAAAAACTTTTTAACTAAATTCAATGAATAACAGTTCAAAAGATGACACATAATAATGTACTTCAATAAGGTATGCACGATTAAATAAACAAAATAAGAATACAAAGTTATCATCTTATTTTCTGGATGCCAAAATTTTTATCAAAATATGTAATTTCACTTTTTCTTACTCTTGTCATTAACTACATTTTCAAATATATAACTTACTTATGGTTATATCCGAATTGCGTCTAGCCTAGAAATTTTTCCGCGGTAGCGCCTCTATTTCGGAAAAGTGCTAAACTAAAATGCGTATAATTACCTGCTACGCGAAATTATTTTCTCTTACACGATATGTGTATTTACTCTCGGAAAAATTTACTTTAAATAAAATTAAGATTTTTAAAACTAAGAGTTTATTTTAAATATTTTGTGGTAATTTAAAGTTAATCCAGATCTAAGATCATTAAAGTAGTTTAAAGCTGACTTTAATATAATCTTATTAGAACAACCGAAAATTTTATCATTTCCATTTGCATCCAGAATTTTTAAAATGCTTTTAAATTTTAAAGTAAGATTAAGCTGATATAAAGTTATCAATGAATACAATAGACGTCATTAGAGAAACGCGGTTACATTTTCACGTAAGATCCATACTTGATAGACTAAAAGGCACAGCATTATAAAAGTTTTCAATTCGTGTTCTAACGAAATGATTTTTTTATGGCGACTTTTATTATAAATAAAAAAACGCTTGTTTCAAAATTTAAACAAATTCGTGATTTTATTAAAATTATTATCTTAAAAAGAACCTTCAAAATATTATTAAAAATGTAACAATAATGGCTTAATAAGTCAAGCAATGTTGATGCGCAAGATTAGTAGTTCAGTGTTGAACACTTTCTTTATTAATAAACTTAACTCTCAAACTTTCGACTCACACAGAACTATCTTCAGTTAGTGAAGGATTAACACATAGACAAACAAGGCATTTGCCTAAAGCGGAAAATTTTTGAAGAACATGAAATTTTCACACAGTTGAGATTTAATTTGTTAATCTAACGTTTTTGCATGAGTTACCGAGCATATTTTACCGAGAAAATCTTAAATATGTATGTACAGTTAAAAATGTATTATATTATTTATTAAGAATTATTAAATATTTTCATCAGCTAATATAGAAGTATAAACCCTTTTTTTATCCATTTTTCTTTTTATCAAATTTATAAATTATCAAATTTTTCTTTTTATTAAATTTATAAATTAATGAAGTTACATGGAGGGGGGAGAGGGACTAGATGTTAATACCTAGGGGGACAGTAAAATGTTTAATTCGTCACTGCCTTTAGTAAATAAAAACTTACAAAAAGCTAATATATAAGTAATCTCTATTAAATCCTTTTAAAAAATTTTGTTCAAAGGTAAAAAAAGCTAATATACATGTATCGCATATTTAAATTCTTATAAACCAATTTCACGAAACTAATTGCTAAAACTATAATTGCTACATAACTGTCATTTTTAGAAACATTGTTGTTTTCGCAAATAAGTTTTCGGAAATAAGTTTAAAGAACGTTTAAAAAGGTTTGATGTCCATAAATAAAATCTCGTGAAGATATGTATGTAGCAACTCGACAGAAAACGGATCAATCACATTTGACTGAAGATCATCGAATCGATTGAACAATTGAAAAATTTCAAAATTGTTTCTTTAATACAAAGTTCATTTTAATTTTTCCTTAAGTACGTTTTAAGGTTACTTTGAACAAAAAAAGTGTTGTAAAGAATCCAAATTTATCTTTGATATTTCTTAAGTTTTCTTTACAATAAATTTTAAGTTTCTTTTTAAAGTTTCTTAATTTAAAATTAAAAATATAAGAAAACGGCTCAAGTGGTTATAAATTAAATATACAAAAATGAGAGCTATGAACTATTGAATGATAATCGAATATTCGTTTTTGATTTCGGTCGGAAGTCAAAATCATCGTTTCGATCGGACTCTAATAGTTTTTGTGATCACTTGTCGCCTACATTATTTTTGTTGAAAAAACTGCAAGTTTTCAGAAACAAAATGTGCAACACATTGGTTTTATTCTATTTAATTTACTAGCTTTTTTGCACAAATGGTTCGCAAAATTTTTTGAATTGTTTCCAGAAGCGAATCAAACAATTGTTTCATGTTTTTATCCATTATTAAATTAAAATGGTTGCCAGAAAATTTAGGATCTGAAAAAAATATTCAAAATTTGTGTGTCAATTCTATGGAAATTATGGAAACTATCTGTATGTTTGAACATATTGGTACTTATACTAATGACACAGATGAAGATTTATTTCATTTATTTCGTCTAAAAACAGAAAAACAATTTCAGCAGTAATTTGAATTTGTGTCATTTCTAAAAATAACAAATTAAAGTCTTTATCTTCTTTAACCAATTATCTAACTGTAAAAAAATTATTTTTTAAATTTAACACAAGCTTATGTTCTTTTGCGGTGGAGATGCAATTTTCTTTTGCAGAGTTCATTCATTCAGTTGCTTACAAAACAATCATTTTCAGACAACTACTAAAAATTAATTTTTCTAAAAAGAAATCACACTCATTTAAGTAGAAATATGGTTTGATTAATTAATTTTTAATTTGTTTTTTTTTTAATTTCTCTCTGTGAATCAAGATTGATGATAATTGATGATCATTCATGATAATTGAAACAAAATCACTCTTGATCACTCTTTTGCAAATTATTTATGACAAATGACATTAATGCTTTTTGTACAATTATTACGCAAGTAGTTTTTTATTTAATTATTATGCTATGTTTCTTATCAACTTTCACTTCGATAAAAATTAGGATTACTCTATTAAAATTATTGTAATGTGATACTTAATTATATCTGATTATTCTGACTATTCTATTTAACACTCAGTACCGGATAGTATAATTTTTCACAGTTTGATGTCATAATATTTGTATAGCAATAAATTTGTACATTCATAGTGATGAATAATGAAATTGTACAAATCATTTGAAACTCTTTTATTGGCTTTGATTGATCTTCTATGACAAAGCACGATGTTAGAACATTTATGAAAAATAACTGAAACAAATTAATTAATTTGCTTCGATTTTATCGGTACATTAATAGTTAATATAAAAGTTTCATTTTAAATCATTCATTTTATATAAAAATTCACTTCATTTAATATACAAAATTATTACTTCATTTCTAAATAAGTTAATTTTAATCTATGAGGTATAATTTTTATCTATGAGGTATCTCTAAACAAAAATATCTCATGAATAAAAAGTTACATAGTTATTGACAATTTATCTAGAGAAGTGAAGAAATCGGGCGTTAGACGGCTGAAAAGAAGAAAGTTAGTATATATACTTATTAGTTGTAACACTTATTAGTTGAATGTTAGAAGAAAAAAATCAGAATTTATAAATCATTTTTAGATTAACTAGAAAAGGCCGAATTACTAGTGTATCGATAGAACCGGAGCAAATAAAATTATTTGTTTCATCAGTTATTATTTTTCACAGGATCGCATGCCTTGTCATAAGAGATCAATAAAAAGTCAATAATATTATTAAAGTTACTCAATAATATTATTAAAGATAACTTATCTAAAGTTGAAAAAATTGGATATAACTTTTTCTCTTATTTCTTTCAAACAGTTCGAGAGCAGAGCAATAAGCAGAAATAATTTTGCTTTATGATCTTTAAATTGTCATTTAAAACCGATACAAATTTTGAGTGTAATTAATATTGTTTTAGAGAAAAAAAATTGTCTTTAGAATACAACCTGTTTAATTTTTAAATAAATGCAAGTAATTTTGTCCGATGCTCGCATGTATTTTATAATATTGCCAGTATTATGTATTTTATTTTACAAATAAATAAAAAATCAATAAAAAATTTGGAAGTATTTGTAGTTTGCATTTAAAAAAATTATGTTGTATTTTAAATCAAAATTTAAAAATATTTTGTATCATATTTTATTCAAAAAGGCACTTGTCAACAGCATTTGTCTTTCTCTTTCTCGTATTTTAAATAAACAACTTGGAAATATTTTGTATTTTTTATTAAAAAAAACATTTTGTATTTGAAATACAAAAGTGGAAATATTTTTGTATTTTGTATTTTAATTTATAATGTAAATACTAAAATTGTCAATATTTTATATTTTGTATTTCAAACGCTTTAATGATGTTTTTTTTCAACCCTGCATATATTATAGGTATACAATTGTACATAATATATATCTGAATTACTCTATATGAAGATATAATTAGAGAGAAACACTTTAATGATACTTTCATATGATGATCAAAAAATATTTTCATTTTCTTTAATTCTATCATCTGAAAGGAAGGATATTTTATGGTTATTTTCCTAGGATATACATGTATAAGGGCACACGCATTCTTTACAGAAATTTGCTATAAAAAAATAGTGAATATTGTTACTATTATTAAACAAAAATGCTTTTAATATTTAAAATAAGTCATTAACCACTATTTTTCAGTATTAAATTGAATTTTTGTAAGGAATTTATAAGAATACATTAAGAATTTTTTTTCATCTTCCTCACATCGCTGTTATCGATGCTTTCTAATAATACAGCCAATCTCGAACGGTGTGTCATTCATATGAAAACGAGTCTCCTATAAATTCTGAGCGGTATGTCTTTTTATTGTAGTTACGCCCCTGCATCTTTTTCCCCGGAGTGCACGCCGCACAGTAAGATGCACTCACGCCTCGTCCTTCGTCTCGCGACGAAGGAAGACGCGTCTCATCCTTCTTCCCTTCCCCAACAAATGCCAGTCGACGGGCTGGATGCGACGGGCATCCTGGTTCGTCCTTGAATATTCAATGGCGGTAGCTCCGAGAAGGGCGAGTGTTTACTTAGTTGCAATCTCGTAACTCGGTCTCTCGGTCGTCCGCATTTTTATGCGTCTACCTTAGCCTTAATCGCCGCATTATGAGCATCAGGTGTATCCTGACATGGATTTTAGGCATCAACGGATACCGACGTGAGGCCCGAGGGTACCGTGGGTATTTAACAGGACGCCCCACCGGTACGGGACCCGACCTGGCGGTGAGATGTTGTCTTTCTTTTTCTACGCGTCCTCTTCCCACACCCTTGACCTAGCCAGAAGCGTTTGCATATTCAACAGGCGACTTGTAACTTTGTTGCAATTCGAGCCGCGGGCACGGCTACCGCATCTGCATACCGTATTCTTGCTGCCTCTTCTCGCCGCTTCTGCGCCGTAAGTCCGGACTGTCGAAAAAACCAGTCCCGAAAATCGAGGCCCAGCTTCACCACCCCATAAGATGATAAAGATTCATGCATGATTTATTTATGCATACGCACGTCGAGTTAATGGCCGCGCACGCGTATGAGAAAAAGAATGAGAGAGTGAGTGAGTAAGTGAGTGAGTGAATGAGTGAGTGAGAGAGAGAGAGAGAGAGAGAGAGAGAGAGAGAGAGACAGAGAGAGAGAGAAAGAGAGAGAGAGACTCTTCTGCTCTGTCATTCTAAAGCTTTTGAGGCATATAAAAATAAGAGGGCTAACGAGCTATCCGGCCGAAGTTGTTCAACGATATCGATTCCTTAAATATCACTGCCACGCCGAATTTAAAAGCGCCGAGTTAATCGTGTCGTAAAAGTGAACTGCTTTCTTCTAATACAAAAATTGATAAGATAAGAATTGAAGCGACGCACTAAGAAGAAAATATTAGTATCAAAAATTATTATATAAATTACAATTATTATTATCATAAAGATTGTTGTAATTACTATAATTTAATTTAAATAATATATACATAGTTATTATTACTAACAGTAATAAAACAATAATAACAGTTGTAGCAGTAATAACTAGGAATGCATTGGATTGTAAAATTACCAAATACCCAATATCCGAAAAGAATATAATATCGGGTATCCGATATCTGATCAGATATCCGGGAAAGCAATTTTTCGAGTTGAATATCTGATATTTTCCAGATATTCGAATTCCGGGACAATATCTTCTAAAAAAAAATTAATTAATTAAAAAAAAAGGAAAACTGAAAACTGAGGAAAAATTATAATTTTGCAACAATATATAAGATATTGTAGCATTATGAGTGTACTTACTTATTTATAAAACATTTATAGATTTGATAAGTAACGAAAAAAAATCTTTCGCACGGGCAGAATGGACTAAACTGAGAAAAAAAATCTTCATTTTACAATAGTTTTTGCAATAGTTAATAATATTAATTGCTAAATATTGCTAAAAATCTCTTCTTTAATAATCTTTTGCTCAAATACTATCAATATACTTTACAGAAAAACTGTAAGAGACAAAAATTGTTTATTTTCTCCTCATAAAGTTCTGAGATTTTTTTCAGAATTTTTTAATACTATATTTTCTCATGTTGGTAAAAATAAGAAAATGTAATACTAAAAAATTGATAAAAAAATTCTGCAAAAATTTTTAGAACTCTATGAGAAGAAAATAATTTTCGTCTCTTGCAGTTTTTCTGTCAAGTTGAGTATTTAAGTAAAAAATTTTCGATAATTTTTAATAATTAACATCTTGTTTACTATTGCGAAATTTGTAAAATGATTGGGGACTTTTCTTCTCAGTTCAGTCCATTCTGCTTCTATGAGAAAGATTTATCATTACTTACCAAATATCTTGTATAATAAAAAAGTCAACAATTTAATGATATAAAATTTTAATCGGATACTAACAGTATCCGACTATCCGGTCGAATAGTAAAAAAGTGCCGGATAATACCGGATATTTTTCAGGTATCTGATGCATCCTTAGTAATAACCATAACTATAGTACAACATAAATATAACATGTAACATGTAACATAATTATGGTTATACCAAAATATTATAATGCTATAATGTTAATAATAATAACTATGTTCTATAATAATAATAACTATATTCTATTTGAGTTAAATTATAGTAATTGCAACTATTTTTATAATAATAATAATTGTAATTTTTATAATCATTTTCGGTGCCAATTATATTATATTATATTTTTTAAATCTCTATACAGATATAGTTACTATTACTAACATTATAGCAGTATATATAGCAGCCATAATTATGATATACATATAATTATAATCATAAATTCCAAGAATTTTTTTCTCAGTGCACAGAATTAAATGGGATGGGATCTGTTAGTTCTTAACTCACGATGAAGAATTACTTATTTTTATTAATATTTTTTATGACAGGATTAAATAATCTTTATAGTATGATCTATTTGTAGACATTTCTTGAAATTTTACTTTATAAGGCATAAATTAAATTACAATAGCATATGTAAGCTTTTAATTGTAATATCGGTACGACATTATGCAGAAAACTTAAAGCATTTACAAATGTTATTAATCAACAAGTATTATTAACAAATATTGTTTGAAATTTTATCGTTACTAAGGGAGAGTTGATTGATTTTTTACTAAAAAATGTATATAATATATGATTAAGACCTTTAAGACCTTTGTATTGTTATTACCTTTGTATTGTTAATAATAATAATTACATTTATGGTTTTATATTCGAGATATAGAAACTATCGTTTTCGAATGTATTCAATTATTTAAGAAACAAAAATTATGTTTATGAGAAGAGTAAAATTTGCAATTTTTAATAGATATAAATAATATTTAACAAAATGTTTGTATATATATATATAT
>NW_017259556.1:608513-613266 GCF_001594045.1 Atta colombica
TTATTATTAAGTTAAGTTTTATTATTAATTAAATTTTATTATTATTAATTAATTATATTTTTTCTAACATTTCACTTTTAATATTAATATCTTTTTTAATAGTTGCTATTAAATCTGGCATTATCCTTAAATCGTGTCTACGACCTTTGATAGTAATCATTAGTTTATTGATTGATTATTAACTTAATCGATTATTAACATACATTTTACCAATATAATAACCTGAATATACATATATACAAAATCTTGTTAAATTCTATTTATACCCATTAAAAATTACGGACTTTCCTCTTTTTAATACAACTTTTATTTTTTCAATAACTAAATATATTCAAAAATCACAGCTGATTAGTTTCGACACAAAATCTTTTCGTAAAACATTCTGTATAAAAAAAATATAATACATATAATTGTATCTGAAAACGATAACTACGAAATCTATAATATTATAATCATTGAAGGCAATCATATGTTTTTTGGTTATAAAACTGTAAATATATCCAGATAGCATAGGATCCATTGTATGTTCACTGGATATATCATTCTGAATATTGGATATCTAAATATGTCGAACATTCCATGGACATCTAGGGGATGTACATTTATCACAACTTTGCACATAAATAAAATGTCCGAAACATATCCAATTTTGAACCTATTATGGATTAGTTGCGGACTGATTTTGAATGCTTCTTTTTCAAAAAAAAAAGCTTATAATAGTGAGTTAATCATATTTTATAAGACCAAAGAAATTTAAAGGATTAACTGGATGATACTGTAATACTTTTAATAAATATTTAACGAGAACGAGTAATTTAATTTAATTTAATTTAATTTAGTTTAATTTAATTTGCAAAGCTCTATGAAAAAGACTATATGTTAATAGAGTAATATGAAATACTTTAATTATTGAAATTATGAAATATGCTACCAGTCTATCTTATAGAGTCCATTTTCTCCATTTTCACGAAATATGCGTTAGCCCATTGTTGCAGCAAATATCCTTAATTCTAAATTTAAGTAAATACTAAAAATTATTGAGTATTCATATTATTCATAAAAAATAATACGATTTTCCGAATTGTAAGATGCACCGCGACATCGCATTAAATTCGCAGAATGGGATTTTTATTTTATAATATTAAAATGTCAATTGATGTATCAGCAGAAGACTAATAAATGTATATTAAGAAATTGTAAATGAAATTAAATATATATATAATAAAAAGAATAAGAAAATATTACAAAAGTAAGATCCAAATGTAGATTCATAGAATGCTCCGAAAAAAACATTTATATAATGCGAGGAATGTCTCATGAATGTCCATTTTACATCCGCGGATATATGAATCGTATTTAAAATATATTCTTGGAATGTTAATATCTGGGATAATTAATTATTAACATTAAATATAGCAGTAGAGGAAAGTCACCGATATCGACATATTACTTTGTTTTTATACAATATTTCTTAAACAAAAGATAAAAATAAAACTATAAAAATAGTTTTAGTAGTATAAAAAGTATCTTTCAGATAATATAAGCAATTTTTATAATATTGTTTGCAATTTTGCAATAATTAATTTTTTCATAAAGTAAATAAAAATAAATGTCTGACAAAATAGGCACAGTAAATCCAAAATTGACACAGTAGACAGTAATGATACATATTCCCATTCTTTTTCTTTTATAAGAATTATTTGTATAAAGTACTTACAAGTGAATGTATATAAGATATTCCAGAATCTATCTTTTCACATCGTTATAAAACATTTTCATTGAATTATATGCATATTTATTTTATAAATAAATATGCATATAATTCAATGAAAATGCTGTTCTGCAAGATGCAAATGTAACGCAATAATTTTTCAAGAGCTTTTCCATATACACATGATTGTCTTCAGCTCCAATAGAGCTATAAAGCAACATTATAAAGATTAAATTAGCTCACGATCTGTTTTACAGACAGGTGTGGCGATTTACGCTGCGTCCCAATTTTAAATTTAAAATCGTATTATGAAAAACTAAGAGAAAAAATAATATAAATAAAACGGATTTAGGAAATTACAAACATTTAAAATGATGTAATTTTATCAATAATACTGTTATTTACTGTTATTTAAACTACACAATTTGCAAAAGAAAATAATAAGAATTTTATTGTCGCATTCGTAGGATTCGTTTTTAACTAATTTATAGAAATAAGCCACAAATACACAAATTATGAATTTGTATTTTTTTAATTAGTTAAACAGATCACCATTTTTTATTACTATTATAAATAAAGCGCAATAGTTTCTGAAAAATAAGAGGGTGTCACTTTAGGAAACCTATGTCAGTATCGGTGATTTTTCTCTAATAAAAATGGAGCTTTTTACCATAATTATTTTATCATGCAATTAGCATATAATTACAAATACCTAACTAATTTTTCTCTCAAAATAAATATACGTAATAAAAATTCAGCGATATTTGTTCGCGGATCCCTGCTTAAAAAAAAATCGAATTGATCGCGACGTAACAGCTCATGTTTTATGTCAAAACACCTTCACTCATAGATCATGCTCGATCGAGCTACGCCACTCGGCGGCCTTATCAGCGAATCCGTGATATGCAGAAATCATTTCACCTATTAATAGAGTGCGCCGGGTCGCCCGACAAACTGGGTCTCGGGGTCTCGGTTTCGCACATAACGAGAAGTACGACGAGAGTCGATCGACCGATCGGCCAACCGGCTAGTCGGCCGGCCGGCCGACCACGTCATTGGAGAACGTTGGAGAACGCGCCCGCGTACTGGATACGTTGGGTGAAAGTCTTGCGATCGGTCTTGCGGAAAACGCGTGCGAAATTATTAATCGCAAGCTGTGATTGTGCGGAAAATCTCGAAATCGCCGAGATTGGAGCCACTTATTGCAGTGGATTAGTTTATTGGTGATGAACACGTTTTCGATGAACCATGGGGATACTCACATCAATAATCCAGTTTTCACGCTGCAACCTGCAGATTAACTCATACATAATATTGCATAATGGATAGTTTCGCTGTTTTTTATTCGCAACACTAAACATTCGCAGAAAGTCACTCTACTATTTTGATGACGTACAAAAATTTAGATAGAGCGAAGAAGGATTCAATGCGATAGAAAATTTCACGAATTCAATCACATTGCTATAATTTTTCACTTTCGAAGGTATACAAAAACTGAACACAATCGCTAACTTCTTCGAAATCTATTTTTTAAGTTTTTGTAACATTAGATTCATTTGGGAAAATTTTACATAGTATAGATATTTTGTAAACGACTAACTTTCTTAAAGAAAATAAGTACCATAAAACTTCAGAAGTATTATCAATTTTACAGTACAATCTTAGTCAAAATATAAAGCACTTTTTTTTTAACAAATTGATAAACTTTTTATATTTACAAATTATTAATGCAAAGTAAATTAAAAAAGGACTATTGAAAATATTTACTTTTATAACAATTTTAATATTTTGTTAATTCTTTACTTTTTATTATCGTTTTTTAATAAAAAAGTAATAAGTTGAGGATACTCAAAGTGCTTATATAAAAGAGACTTGGAGACAAAAGTAACATTTTGATTTTAAAGCTTTACAACAGTTAAAATAATATGTATGTTAAAAAATACATACATTTAGACGCAGAATTTATTTAACTGTAAATTTTTTTTTGTTCAATTTTGTAATATAACTAGAAAAAAAGGTTATGCTTGTTTAGACTATAAAAAATTTTGTTATAACCGTTTTACTCCTTGGTACGATTGTAAAAGGAAAACAGTAAAAGGAGATGATTGTCCCGTATTATTTCTGAATAAAGAAATAATAGAGTACGAATTTGGACTGATAAAAATAAATCTTGTTAAATAAGAGAATTGTCAAAAAATAATGATTATTTATTAAGTTTTATCAATAAAACTGTTTATAATCATAATTATCCAGATAGCACTGGACATCCCAAGGATCTCTATTTTAAATCCAAATCATGTCCGCACATCCACATGGACATAAAATGGACATTCATCGTACCATATTATATATGGATGTTCTACTCGAAACATTCTATGGATGTTCGCATTTAGATTTTACTTTTACAACGTTTTTCTTTGTTAAAATATATATATTATGTGACATTAAAATTAGTATATAAGTATACATATGTATATATATGCATATTTTCATATCAATATTATTACCCAAATAAAATTAGTTAATTCCAAAAAATTGTAATTTTTGAACCACTCAATATTTAAAAAAATTTTTAATTCAAAATCAATTTCAAATTCAAAATTGAGGACACATATTCTCTTATTGCAATACTGGACTAAAACTCACATTTGGTGAAAGCTGAGAAAATTAATAAGATACAGTCAGAGGATATATTGGTAGCGTATTTCAATAAACACTTATTATCATACAATAATCACTATTGCAGCAAAAGGAAAAAAAAATGTCCAAAATCAGGTCATAATAATAAGTTCAAAATTGGATATGTTGGACATTTCATGGACGTACATAGTTGTTGCAAACAAGTTGTACATCCCATAAAACGTCCACAGAACGTCCGATGGACATAATTTGAATTTCCTATGAACATCTCAATGTTCAGAATCGGAAATCCAATGAACGTACAATGGACCTTCTTGTGCTATCTAGATTACTTATCACATTACCATATGTACACACACATATATATATATATATATATATATATACACACAAACACACACA
>NW_017259556.1:613366-620330 GCF_001594045.1 Atta colombica
TTAATAATAATGCTAATAGTATCTTAAAAACCTATAAATATCTTATTACGAAAAATATTATTTCCGAGATTCGAATCTAAATTTCCCTTATTCTGTGTGGGCATCTTATCAATTCGATTATCTCTAAAATTTCTAAAATCTATTAAAAATGATAAAAAACAAAAAATAACTTTTTTTAAAATTATAAATATAAAATTAAAATGAAGAAGTAAGGACACATTCTGACGAAGAAAAATACAAGTAATGTTATATTAAAACAACACTAAAATAATATTAAACAAGTCCGAGAATAATTGTAACTATAACTGATTCCAGATGTCGAATGTCATTATTGTCTCCTAATGATATTTTATAATTTATACAGTAAATTTTTTAAATATAAATTTAGATGCAAGTCAATTCAAATATGCAAATCATTAACATACATATAATTTATTATTATTAAAACATGTAATAATAATATTATATCTTTGTTGTACAAAAAATATTTTAAATATTTGGTGCACGCAATAACATTTATTAATTATGAAAAAAAATAACTTCTGCTTTTGCATAAACAACTAATGAATCAATCTAATAATAAAAAATAATGTTTAGAGAATTTTGCCTTGCGTATTATTATTATAGTTTCAGAAATATTGACGGGGTTATTTTTATCCCCAGTTTTCTCTACTTATTGTAACCAAGATGGTATATATCAAAATGTATTATAAATCGGTAAATTAACATTCAATAAAAATTACTTATTTGTGCTTTTGTTCTCAATTTAAACTTCCACTTCCACAGCCGCTCTTTCGAAAAATCAAATTCTCAAGTACGCTCTCAAGAGTTCGAGATTTCATAAAGTCAGGCTAACTCGATTCCGCAGAAGATTTCTAAGACATTTTTATGCAGCTTCAATTCAATGACTTTTTTAGAATATTTAGAATATATTCTTGTGTCCAATCGTGTCCAATCAAACGCACGCACACAAACTTCGCGCATTTGCACATACGTAGATACGCGTGGCTGACGCACGAATGTGACTTGTAATCGGGCTGAAAGTTTACTAGGTGACTCCATTTATCGATAATTGAACGTTCCATTTACAAATCCGAACTTTTACGTAAATTAATTTCAATTAGCCAATCTGCTCATTGATTTCATTATATTTTCTATTTTCATAAAAAATCCGTCAAACCGTCTTGTTATTCGCGTAAGATAAAATGAGATAACAAATTTTTTCATCTTTTTAATTTTGCTTCCAACTTAATAAAATTTATGTCATATCTAATGCGATTTTACTGACTCATTTTTTTCCACTATGTACTATTTTCAGAATACATTTGCAAAGATTTCTGTTAATTATCCGATTAATGTTTCGATTCTCAAAATTGAATTAGAATTTAGGATGATGTACGAAATGTCATATTATTTAATTATTTAATTTCAAACTCAGTAATCAATTTCATATTGTAGTTCTATACTTTTATTTTAAAAATATTGTACATAAGTTGCGTATGTAAATCAAATAACATTTCATATAATATAAATATTATTTTAACCAAATATACTATAAACTTTTATAGTATAAAATTGATTATTATAAAGCACGAAAATTAAATAATTAAATGGTATGACATTTTGTTACCCTGTTAATTCTAATTAAATTTTGATTGAAAATTAAAACGTTGATCCGATAATAATTAACAAAAGATAATAATTAACAGAAATTTCTGCAAATATATTTAATTAATTATTTATTCAACTTTAATAATTAATTCTATATTTATTTTATATCATTTTATTAAAAATAAATATGTTATATGTAAGTCAAATAACATTTTGTATGCCACCCTCTATCTTTTACTACAAATAATTAAAAACTTAATCGAACGTTAGTTTTTTATCATAGATTTCAAGATGCTCCTATGTAAAGTGCGCTGCAACGACATCACAGCAAAGGATAGTATTCCAAACTCATTCATTAACAACATTTTTTCTTTCATTTCGGAATTGCGCATGAGTTTCCTTAGAAAGCTCACGGCTTTGTAGCTCAGTGGAAGCATGTAATATACATTGCATTTTGAGCGAATCTTTTTTCTTGTGTTTAAAGGGTGCTCTTTGCGAGCGCGGATAGCGATTGGCAAGATTAAAGCAAGAATGCAATTTGCCTTGCTTTAATTCATCCAAAGTAGAAAGGCTTCTTTTTCGTAGAAAGGCTTTGTCATCTTATATATATTTCGAACGAATTCATTTTTTTATTATTCAGTTTTTTATCGATCTCTTATTTCGAAAGTTGCCTTATCTTAGGGAATTTCATTTGCGTTATTGTCGTACGACAAATTTTTCAAGCCTGTTGATTGGCTATAGATCCAAGGACCTCTCTATCCTGTATGACATTTGTCATACGACAAAAACGCACAAATGAAATCCCACTCTTATAGTGAAAAGTGATTTTATATCCAAGATAACTTTATCTAAATTCAATATTCATTCCGCCTATCCCTTTTGCTTTGGTTTTATGCAAAACCTAAACCTATTAAAATCCAAGGTATACACACATACGTCAGTGAATAAGAGAGTGAATAGAGATTATTTTAGAGGATAAATCGGATTAAAATAGAAATGTTGCGAGAGATGGAAAGGATTTAAGACGCATGAAGGTTGTTTAAAGCTCAATTTCACAACTCACAGTTTACGTTTAATCGAGGTTCAACTTATTTCTCATTTCTTTCCAATTCTAGCAATAGAAAGAGATGAAGAATAAGTCAAATCTCGATTAAGAGTTAATCATGAATTATGAAACTGAGCATAATGCAGTTACTTCCACGTTCAATTCATTTCGATCACGCAAAGAACATGAATTCTCACAATATTCCATTTACTTGATGTGCAATCTTGAATCAATCATAGATTTGTCAGTAAATACTGAGAGAAATGATTTTGTTATAGGAACAAATCAAGGGAAAGTAAATATGATATTAAAAACGATTGATTTGTTACGATTGCAAATTAATTCGCTGTGTAACAAATAATCAATAGCTAGCAAATAAGAGGCTCATATATACACACACATATATATATATACATATATAAAAGTCGTAGCAATTGCAAGGTTTCAAAGGTAAGAAATTGATCAATTCTAGTCAAATATTCTGCTTATATTAGACTTAGTCGATTTCCTACGACTTAAGACTCCATGATCATCTACGAATTCTATGTAAACGAGTCTAAAGTTTATTCAAAAGATAGGTTAGATTCTATATAATTCGTTTCTGTTACTAATAATAATGATTGATATAGCAGACTAGTAGCAATCACAACAACAAAATTTGTTGTTACATATTTACCGATCACCGGTTAAAGGTGGTTTGTTAAATTAACAAAATCCTTTCTCTCAGAAACGCGCATCTTCGTGCGTGTGACACACGCGTGTAAGCGAGGAACTTCGAAGCACGTGGATAAGCTGTGCATGTGGTATCGCGACGAGTCGACTTCGCGTTCATTCTAAACTTAACAAGCGACGAGAGAGAGAGAGAGAGAGAGAGAGAGAGAGAGGGAGTCAATCATCCCAGGGAGTCAATCTTCTTTCATGCCATGTTCATACTTCGTAAAGAAAAGAAAAACGATAGCGATGTGCTACCGTAAAACCGGTGATCGAGATGTGCATCAAAGAGAGAATTTAATTCTTATTGTTGTCTATATTGTTAGTTTAAGTTAAAAAATCATTTTTCAGTTACGACCTCAGACATTTTAATTCAATGATCCAAATTAATATCGACACTTAAGAGAATATCAATATTATACTCATTTTACGATTATTTGACTTCTGTTAGGTTAGAAGATTTTAAAAATATAATGCTCTCTCTCTCTCTCTCTCTCTCTCTCTCTCTCTCTCTCTCTCTCTTTTATTCTCTCAGGATGTCCTTGGAGCATCATCAAAATTAATGTGGCGAGAGAGATGAAATACTGCATAACCTTATAAGAGTGCGGTGCCCTGCATATTATCAGTTATCACACATATTTATAATTATTGCCTAATATATGCTGTATTTTCAGAAAGGATCTCGCATCAATCTTATGAAAAATGACTTTCTGCGGATTTGATTAATTTTTGGATGTGTGTAGTTCTCTTCATTCTGAACAAATGTTTCAATGGGCACAATTTGATCCTATGAGCCATTTCCGCGCTACAAGCCTTGAAAGATTTTACATAATTACTGGACCTTTCAAGGCTTATAGCACCTATTGAGACATTTGTTCAGAATGAAGAGAATTACAACATAAAAATTAGCCAAATCCGCAGAAAGACATTTGAGATTGGTACGGGGTTTTTTGGAAATCAATCGTCATTTACCCGATTCCAAAGATCAAGAATCCTACAGAATTGAATCAATAATATAGGCCGATCTCGCTTCTTTATTCGGTCTCTAAGGCCTTGAAACATATTGTGGCTGAGCAGATAAAAACTATCTTGAGGGAGTTGGCCTTTTGGATCCGTATTCCGTATCAATGTGCATATAGGAAGGGTTCCTCTACACAGACTGCACTTATAAGGGTGCTTAATGACGTGAGGTTTGCTATGGATAAACGAAAGATTACGGTCGCTGTATTTATCGAAGGCACTGTATTCAGGAAGGTGTTTGACTATGTCAATCAGTAAATTAATAAAAAAGATGCATCTGGAATTGTCGCATTCAGCATTGCGCTAGATGTGCGCTTGGAGGGCAGAGTACTGATAATCCTGACTAGAGTGATATCGCCAGACAAGGCCAAAAGGAGTACCGCAGAGATTGATTTTAGGACCTTTGCTGTTTGTATCTATTGGATTTTAACAGTACACTACAATATTGTAAATATAATTTTTATGTGTGTGCAGACGATCTTTTAATTTATCTTCACGCCAAACCACGATTTCTTTACAACGCTATAAGGAACGAAGATATTCGGAGAGTGGTAAGCATCTGATAACGAGCTCTTTAAATCCTAAGAAAATGATGGCCATGGTTATGGGCACATCGAGATTCGTAAATAACTTAGATTATGCAGCACTGCCTCGGATTTTTGTTAGCGATGATGCAATATCCTTTGCGAACAGTATCGAATATGTGGAAATCATACTATCAAATAATATCTCATGGGATAGACAGGTTTCTAAGGTTATCTCCAAGGTTAGCTGTTCTCTGTACCGATTGAAGATCTGTAGACAACTATTGTCGACACAACTACGTTCGAGACTGATTTCAGCGTTGATCTTCTTAGTGGATTATTGCTGTGCTATCCAGATGGATATCACGAGTGAATTGAATTTGCGTGTTCAGCACGCATAAAACATCTGCGTGCGTTTTATATTTAAGGATGAGACGAGCATCCCAGATAGTCAAGCGAGATTTAGCATATGGAACAAATTGATGCACTGCATGTATTGTTTTCAACTTGTCGATAATTTGCTGTCATTGAAATCTAATGTGAATTAGATTTCAATGACAGCAAATTATCGACAAGTTAGCATCAGGAGGGCAAATAGATTTCATGAGTTTACGAAATTGTAAGAATATACATTGAGAAATAATAAACTCGTCATGTTGACAGCAAATTGACGGCACGCTATGCACGCATGATGACAACTAACAGTTTGCTGAATTCTAAGGAAGACTTTACGTGAGAGAACAATAGACAGTTTGTGAAAACATCTTGGCTTTAGTTTAGTGAAATTGAATGCGGAATAAGTGACATCAAAATGGCAACATATTGCTCTTATTTGGCTATCTGGGATATTACTTCGTATTTTAGGCCTTAAAATAGGTGCTAGACAGAGATTTTGTGGCGTATCTACTATACATTCCGAGACAAGAAGTTTGAGTCTATTCACAGCAATTTTCATTTCAGATATGAAAGATCCATTAAAAATACTAGGGCCGTAATGATTTATTGAATGTACCTATTTATCGGATAAAACATATAAAAAATTAATTTGTTGTGTTGTAGCGGAAGTGTAGAATGAGCTACCACCAAATATTCGTAGTACTGTTAGCCTAAATATTTTCAAGCGCAAACTTTATAGCTTCTCGTTAGATACGAATAGATATCCTAATTTCGGGTCTAATTTGTTAAATTTAATTTGATTTAATTAAGTTCTATTTATTTTTGTTTTTATGTCAATGTTAATCCTATTAATCTTATTATCCTATTATCTATATTTATTTATTTATTTATTTTTTCTCTTGTTTGGTTTCTGTTCTTATTTTCTTTTTTTATTTTTATTTTTATTTTCTATAATGAATAGATGTGTAACACAATCATTAAAATTATATGTGTTGTTACTATTATGTGCTGGGTGCTTGAGAAGTGCCCTATTATTCTAGAGCGCATTATAAATCTCTCTCTCTCTCTCTCTCTCTCTCTCTCTCCTCCCCTTTTCTCTTCCTCTCTCGTCAACCAAAATCATTGATCTGCGAAAAAACTTCGGGATGTCAGATGCCGAAGACTGGAAAGGTGACACGCGAAAGTTGACACGTGTTCTTGTTTTCCAGAAGCCACAGGTTTCCTTTGCTTACTGAATTCGACATAAACGAAAATTACCAATGCAGAAGAAGCTGCTTGATAAGGATCTCGAGGCCTTAAGAATAGCGGTACTTTCCTTTCGCTTTAAGTGAACGCT
This sequence comes from Atta colombica, assembly GCF_001594045.1. Taxonomy (NCBI): domain Eukaryota; kingdom Metazoa; phylum Arthropoda; class Insecta; order Hymenoptera; family Formicidae; genus Atta; species Atta colombica. Next base: position 620,010 of record NW_017259556.1, read on the forward strand.
GCTCGGACCTATATAGGGCACCACGGATAACATGGATTCTATTTTTCCCTTTAAAAACCAGATATCCTTTTAAGCCGTTGCTTTTAACGAGTTTGTCTTTATGTATTCCATAATGAAGGAAATTGATAGCGTATATATTAGCGAAATATATTCATATATATCCAATTTTCACGAAGCTTGGCTTAAAAGGTAATTTTTTATTTGATTCTGAAATAAAAAAATTCAAACTAGTAGATCTAAAATTGTGGATAGAATTTTTAAAAAATAATTTGATTTTCATAAAGCACGGAGATTTAGGGAATTTTTAATTGCAAAGTTTAT
>NW_017259556.1:620430-624647 GCF_001594045.1 Atta colombica
AATTTCCAAACTTTTGTTATGAGCTCTATGACACTAGATCCTCCTCCATTGCGGATTATTATACTTTCAGAATTCAATGTTTTCAGATTACATTCAAATTCATCGATATCAATAAATCTTCTAAAATCGAATGTTTTTTTAATTCGAATTTTTTCAATTCTAAGTTTAAAATTGAATTCAGCAACTCCGAAGACTTTTAGAAACAAAATCATATTTAAGTTCCTTTGCTAGAAAATTTCTGTTTTCGAATAATTAAGAACCAGAATAATTTAATAAAACCGTGCAGCTAAATTAATTTAGCAATTCATCGATTCGACAGAAATCGATATTTGAATTCGTCAATAACGGTCACGACGATCTGTTTGCGATTGTCACAAACGGGATACTCAGAAAAGTGAACCGCACGAAGTTTTTCATATATGCTAATCCATTTACGTCGAATCGAACCCGAATTGATCAGTTTGTTTTGGTGACCTGATTTCTCGCCGCCTTCCTCCGTGTCGAGCGAAGGACTAGACTTATGATATCCTGGGTTTTTTGAGGTGCAAATCAATTGTGAATCTATGTTTTAAGTACTATGTTCCAACTTTATTTCGATAATTCATACTTATTCTTATCAAAAAATTTCTATATTGCATTTATCATCAATATTTTTATCTATAATTAGGTATTTTCATTGTGTGTGTGTTAATAATTTTTTATGTATCAATATCAGATACAGACATTACCTCACTTGAAATCCAATCCTATTCAATTAACTTTAACAATTCTTTTTAGTAAAGAAATTTTTCATATTTTCAGTACTTCATTTTTTTTAACAATTTGATTTCCTTTTTTATTATACACTCATTATTATATTTATTACTATATGTTATAACGTTATATTCATAATGTTAAATTGAGTGAATTCAATATGTCGTTAATTTAACTAAAATAATGAAATTTTAAAAATGTGCTCAACAACGTGTATTAAATTTGACTTAAAGAACTTCGCCCTATACTTTAGATCTTTCGAGTATCAATTGTATTCCATTTTATAAATAATAATAGAAGTATTAAAAATTAAACAAATAATTTTATTCTATCAAACTTCTACAAAAAGCAATTCTGATATTTTAGAGATATCAAATCATATAAAAACAATAAAGATTCTTAATTTTAAAAACAATAAAATGATTGTAAAGGACAAATAAAAGTCGATTTGACAACAAATATTGAGTGTAAAAACATTATTAGTACATTACTAAATTTCGAATAAATACATAATTATAACCCTTACATGTTTCGGTTCTTGGATTGAGCCATCTTCAGATAATATAATAATAAGCAATACATTAATTACCAAAAAACAGTATTCGTAATGGAAAGTGTTACATGGAATGTAGACTAGATAAATTATGCTTCATAAAGAAATGTTTAAATGAATTACTCGCAAATAGTTTGATTGAATTGTTTGATAGTTTTTAAAGATATTGTACTATTTTCATTATCAGAGTTGTCGAGGCTGACAAATATTATATATTAAATAACATTTTTAGAGTGTACGTATGTCATCAGATATTTGGCATATCGTAAATACCAACAGGGAGAATGGAAAGTTGCTTTTTAACCTAGAGAACAATATGTTCAAAATACGGATATAAGACGTCATGAAGATTTCAGTCTTTCAGATATCATATCATATAAATATCCTTTAAACGCCCATTTTTATGTTTTCTTTTTGAATGTGTTATCTGGGATGCTCGACACAATGGCCTTGATCGAAGTTAATAGTACAGACTTTTTAATTCTAAATTAAAAATATCGATAATAGTATACTGACAGAAAAATATTTGGTATTTATAATTATAATTACATATTATTGGAAGTACAAATAAGTTTCCGCCGTTTGCAAAAGAGAGTTAGTGGCAAAGAGAGAGTTTGCAAAAGGTGCCACTAATAAACTATAGTTAAAATTGTTTGATGTAAAACGACATATCGTAAGATCGGACATCCAGCAATACCATAACCTTGAAATATTAACGATTTTGTATCAGCATTATATATTTTTTTTTTACGAAAATGTCGAGTTTTGAGCCGAATAAGCATCATTTGCGGGAACTTTTGATTTACTTCTTTAATTGAAGAAATCTGCAGCTGAGGCTCATAGATTGCTTATAAAAGTATATGGTGATGCTGCCTTAAGTGAGAGAAGTGTCATGAGTGGTTTCAAAAGTTTAAGAACGGTGAATTTGACGTCGAAGACAAAGAACGTAGCGGAAGGTCGAAAGTGTACGAAGACGCGGAATTCGAAGCATTATTGGATGAAGATTCGTGCCAAACGCAAAAAGAACTTGCATTTACATTAGGAGTGACTCAACAAACAATTTCATATTGTTTGAAATCATTGGAAATGATTCAAAAACAAGGGAATTGGGTTCCATATGAACTGAACCCGAGAAACGTTGAACGCCGATTTTTCACATGTGAAATGCTGCTTGCCAGGCATAAACCAAAGGGTTTTTTGCATCGTACAGTCACTGATGATGAAAAATGGATCCACTACGATAACCCAAAGAAGAGAAAATCATGGGGACCACCTGCCATGCTTCAACATGGACAGCCAAGCCAAATATTCATGAAAAAAAACTCATATTGTGTATTTGATGTTGTGTATTTGGATCAGCTTGGTGTCGTGTATTATGAGTTGCTCAAACCGAACGAGACCATTACTAGGACTCTCTACCGAACACAATTGATGAGATTGAGCCGAGCACTCAAGGAAAAACGCGCCCACTACTACTCCAGGCATGACAAAATTATTCTCCTGCATGATAATGTTCGACCACATGTTGCGGCGCCGGTCAAAACCTACTTAGAAACACTCAAATGGGAAGTTCTACCCCACCCGCCGTATTCTCCAAACATTGCTCCTTCCGACTACCACTTGTTCCGATCGATGACGCATGGCCTGTCTGAGCAGCACTTCACATCATATGAAGATACCAAAAATTGTATCGATGATTGGAGACTTAAAAGATGAAGCGTTCTTCTGACGCGGTATCCACATGCTAACAGAAAGATGGGAAAAAGTAGTGGCTAGCGATGGCCATTACTTTGAAAACATTATGTACCGTTCTTTCACAATAAATGCTTAATTTTTGATAAAAAACGGTGGAAATTTATTTGTACCCATATTATAATTATGACTGTTATTGCGATAATAATAAAAACAGTAACTATATAGTTCTAGCAATAAATGTATATAGTTGGCAACCTAAAATGACTATAATTATAGTTATTATAATCATGTTTTTTATGGTTGTCTCAAAATATAACTACAAAATTAGTCAATTGAATCATTTTAATTTCAACTATTTTGTGATTATAATAACTATAATTATAATCATTTTAGGTTGCCAATTATACATTCGTTGCTAGAACTATATACATAGTTACTGTTATTATTATTATAGCAGTAATAATTATAATTATAGTAATATATAATTATAGTTACAAAACATTTTTCTCTCAGTGTATCTTTAATTCAATATCTCATATTATCATTCTATTTCATTTAAATATGTACAGCTGTCTTCTTCTAACATATTGCAGCCATTTTCTGCAAGATAGAAAATCTATTGCTACATACATTTATTGTTCTTCTTTCCATTCTGTACCTATATTTTGCATGCATTTGTACATGAAAGCGATTGAATCTAAAATTTTTTAGGCTTTTAATCTTAATTTCATCAATACATCAGTGTTTTCTATTCGTGTAGATCGCGTAGTGGCATCGTTTCATTTCACACAAATAACCAACGGAACTTTTACACCTAGCTAAACATTGTTGTTAGTTGATGTCTGCCCGTGGAACAATTCGACATTGTATAGATGTCCAAACGATGTCGCGTTTATACATGGATTGAGTATCCTAAAGATGTCCAGCCGATATCTTTCGTATGTACAATGTCCCACCCAAAAACGTCTAATAGACGTTAATTGTTAATATGTCCAATCACTAGTGGCATAAAGAATTAATTCTGAGAATGTTCTTCAATTGTTCTATATATATAAATGTTTGGGAAAAAAAGAAGGACATCGAATATTCATCGTCAGCAAGGTCTGAAAACTATAAAAAAAAACATTATTAATTTTTATTTTGGAGCCCTCTTATGGAGACTCATCTTTAAGATATCATCTCATTATCATTTTATAAAAAAAAACATATATATATA
>NW_017259556.1:624747-648511 GCF_001594045.1 Atta colombica
ATATGTATATAAATTTTTGACTAAGAAGAAATCTCATCATGTTACGCCTTTTAATCTTTTCAATTTTATTATGATTTTTTAATACTTTTGCTATGGCAGTTTCCTCTGCGTTAGTATGTTCCCGTCGAGAGGGTAATTACTTAATGTAATCGTGGAACAGAATCCTTGAAATCATTATAAAATTTATATGAAATCTTTGTATAATTCGATAATTACGTATACAATCATGAGAAATCATTGTATTAAATAAAATCATATATTCTACCAAATAATTTCATATACATATAGTGAAAGAAATTATTTGTAATCAGATGAAATCATGTAATCTGTTGGATAATAAGCTAGATTACCCCTTCGATTTTCGCTGAATAACAATAAGACGGCGCATCAAAAATGTACGTTGCGTGTGGATAGTCTTTATAATGTTCGGACAGCATATTGATGACGTATCTTGGACATCTCTAAAATGTTAAATAATTTCAGTACAGGACGTTCAAATATTCTTGTGATATATTTTAAACATTCAACATACAGCGATTTAAATGGGACTTTTCTAGACTTTTCGGATGTTCAAGGACGAATTGTTGCTTGGGTATACATATCCAATTGGAGATAATTCATTTCAGTTCAGCATCCCCTTAAGACATTCTTTAAAACGATCTTAAAGTAAGAATGAATTATAAATACCGGCCAAAGATTAAAAATCAAATATAAAAAAATTTATCATAAATATAAGTCTAAAATATAAAAAGTAACAATAAAAAACGATTGTTGGCACGTATAGCCAAAGTGTACCAGAACATTTTGGTGAGTGCTTGATCATCATTAATAAAAGAAATATAATTAACCGTTTAATTAATGTCTTATTCTTTCTATATCTCTTCCATTATACAAAAGTTCCGAGCCAGCTAAGTATCTCAAAAAATATGCATTCTTGAAAAAAATGTTTTAGACAAAAATTATAGGACTTAAAAAGAGCTATTTATTGATCTTGTCAGTTTGACCTTGGATAGCATCGCCAATGTCAGGTCAAGGTCACGTCGATTATTTGAAATTGAACATAAATAAGATCCTATTTTTAATAATATTTTTAGATTCCAGAATCTAATAGCCGATATCAAAAGCTTCTCAAAACGCTACAATAAAGTTCATTTTTATTAAGTATTTTTCGAATTATATACGCTTGAAGTTGTAGTACCACCATCATTAATATTATCCAAGATGTCTGATCGACGGTTAAAATGAATGTTGTTCAGAATCATGCCCTGGATAATAACATGTGTTAAGATCAAAGTCGGAGATTTCTCTTATTTTCATTTTTGCTCTGAAAATTCATTTTTACGTAAACTAATAATAGCGATACTGTAACTTTCAAGCGTTATAACTCGAAAAGTATTTACTAAAAATGAACTTTATTATAGCGTTTTGAAATCCTTAATATTAGCTATTAGATTCTGGAATTCTTAGAATAAAAATAAGGTGTCCAATTTAAAAAAATCTATCTAATCTATCTAATCTGTGACCTTGACCTGAAATTGGTGACACTACCCAAGGTCAAACTGATAAAATTATAAATAGATTTTTTAAACCCTACAATTTTTGTATAAAACATTTTTCTCAGAAATGCTTTTTGAAATATTCAGCTGGCCTGGACAACCGGATTTTGACAAACACTATATATCATTAGTTAGAGTACGAAATTATTTTTAAATTATATCAAATTCGTGATATATAATTCGTGAAAAAACCAATTTTAACATAATAGTTGTACGTATAGGTTACGAGAATAAGTTCCAATAACTACCAATAACAACTTTGATACATAATTATTAAACAATCGTTGAAAATCGCTTAATAATAACTGTAAAACTCGTTACCGTTACAGAAAACAGAAAATATAATTACGTTACCAATATCAAAAGATAATATCGTTACCAATCCATTATCAAAAAAAGTAATGTATAATGATACTTATGGCAATATAAGTAAACGTTACTTCCATTCTCTACAAATGAATGACATGTAAGGACAACAATCCATAATATAGGCACGTATCATTTTTACTTGTACTAATATTATTATATAATATTCTTTAACAGATAATCTTTTCCTTCATTGTCACATTCTTGTATAATGTAAATGTAGTACACCTAGGAATTTAGCCAAACAAAATATATTCAAAGAAACTACACCGAAAAATATACAGCATTTGTTTGTCACCGCCATCATCGCAAGGAAATATTCTGGACGTAGAAATAAATTATGTAGGAAGGAGGGTGATAAATAAAAAAAAGGATCGAAGTATTTTTAATTACACAATAAAAATCAAGAATAAAAGCACAAAATTAATATGTCTCACATACTATATTATGAAAGAGAGAGAGAGGGAGAGAGAGAGAGAGAAAGAGAGAGAGAGAGAGAGAGAGAACTGAAGTTATGAAACTGATATGCAGTTGTGTAAGAGTAGTAACTGTATAAATTGACACTTATACAATTTAAATCTATTCGTTATACTTTATAATTTGACTTTGTTACTCATCTCTGTACGCAAAAGGCGTAACAACAGAATTCTTTAGTTTATAATTTACTATAACTTTATAATTTACTTTATAATTTATAATTGTAAGTGCATGCGTATAGATATTATTTATTCTAAAAGCAATTCAACCATAGAAACAGATTAATTTACATTTTGTCACGAAAGTTAAAAATATCATAATGTTATTTAATTCAAGGAGTTGAGTTTGCCATAACTCCTTTGATATCTATGAACAGTACATAAATGATAAAATTTATGGATCTTAACTTTACAACTGTTTTATAGTTTTTATTGTTTTTGTTTAATAAATACTGAAGAGTACTCAAATCTGAGTTGAAATACTTGCGACAGTTTTCCAATATATATATAAATTATCGTAAATACACAATAATTCACGTACGATAGTCACGTTGGCTCTTATTGCTCTTTTTCTTTTCAACTGTTGAATGATTATTCTAGAACCTTATTTATTTTCAATATCTATTTATCCCTATCTATTCACTATAAATAGTCATTTATCACTCGATCGATTTAACATTGGATATTAACTCGATTTACAAAGCTAGAGAATAGTATGTTGATAGAGTAGATGAATAGATAAGCAAATCATCAAAAATCAATCCCTTGGCGAGGAAAAAAAAGAATATATCGTAAAGGTAATCTCACGTGTTTGCAGGTTTTTCTTACCAATCGACTTTCAAATCGAGTCTGTAGAATTTTGTCAAGAGGCCGTTAAAATGCGAATTCATGGCGTCCGCGCCGGAATTTATGATTTCTTCCGTGAGATTTCCGCAAACTGGCACGGTGACGAAATTCCTTTATCGGAAAGTATTTGATTGATTGTATAATAAGATAACGGTAATACGGCACGCACACAGCCTGGTTTTTATTAACTTATAGTCTTTAAAAAGAAATTCACGTCAATCACAAAAGTAATGCAAATTAATTGCAAGAACAATAATAAATAAAAAAAAATCTTTGATATAAGAGAGATCTAATTTCTTTTTATGAAAAATTGACTAAATGGCTTAGAATGGAAGATTGAAGAATAAAAATCTGAGCGAATGTCAGAAATGAAATGTCAGAAATTTTTTCAATATTAATTTTTTCCTTATCAATGCACATGCCCTGAAAACTACTATTTATTGTGTAAAATCTAATCATCTTGCGACGCAATAAGTACACATATATCCAAGAAAACATTCGCGGAAAATAAATAGCAACCGATAATATCCGATTCAATTCAGTCAAATGCAGGTTCCCTCTTTCTAAGGATGAGGTTATAGAGACGCATTAGAGACGCGTGTCGCGACATTGGTTGGCGGCGCAGGAAGTGAGAATGTTATTTAAATTTATGAGAAAAAAAAAGTTGGCGCGCGATGGCGATGCAACCATTATGATTGCCTATGTCGCCGTGAGGAATCGAAGAAAATCGCTATATAAACAATAAACGAATCCGTCAGTCTCAGGGACAAGCCGTGAGCATCTATACTCTCGCCGCCACGCGCTCGCGCGCGTTCTACCTATCAATTATTTATGAATTTTCCGCGGAGTGTCGTCGCGGACGGTTACACTGCACCGTGAACATTAAAGAGACAGGTCGACTTTGCTGCAGCAACGTTAGGCTCGTTCGGTTATAAAAATAGCACAATCAGCGAGATGGCTGGCAAGGCTTCTATTCAAGCTTTCTAATCTTTAGCAGCGTGAGAAATAAGAAACGCACTCTTTCAAAAAAGTTCTTTCGAGAAAAAATGGAATTGAAGAAAATTCGATTTCCGTTGGAATTATTAAAAAGATAGAAATATTTTTAAGAAATATGTATAAAGAAAGTTAACATTTTTATCCATCTTAATCATTTACACAGATTTTCAAGTAATTGACTTTTATAATCTAAATTTCTATTAATAATTTAGAAAGATTTATATAGCTTCAATTTATATAGTATCTATAAAAAATCTGTTTAAATTGAAGCGACTCGTAGGAGCGATTTAAAGCTTGTTCGATGTCTAGCCATCATTTTTCACCTCGGTTTCTTCTTCTTGATACTGGCCTCTTTTGGGATGTACTATATAATTTGTGCGTTTTTGTCGTAATCGACTAATGTATGCAGGACAAAGAGATTCTTGGAGGTGGGGATGGGGGGAGAGGGGGGGATCTCGATACTATAGCCAATCAACAGACTTGAAAAATTTGTCGTACGACAAAAACGCACAAATGAAATAGCGGCCTTCTTTCGATCACAGGATAATAAACGCTTTTCTTGCAGTACAGACACGTTTTTCCGCCACGCATTGAATGTCGACAATTCTGCATTGTACTATAAACTCTTTGAACGAGAGAAGCATAGAATGTTTAATATGATAATATTTGAATGTATCATTTTGAAATAACAATATAATAATTATAAGGACTGTCTATTCTCAAAATACGAAAAATTAAAGAATTCAGCTCTAATGAGAATACAACATGGTTGTAAGAGCGCAAGTATAATGTTCCACTTATTTTTTTATAACATTACAAAAACAAAGGTATCTTCTTTATCCCAAACTTGATGTAGATTAAAGATTAAAATTTTTGATTCACTTTGGAGTCTCCTTCAGCAATATTAACAGAGAGAATACATAATTACATAATTAAGTTCCTCAGTCAGGATTGAATCACTCACAGGTTGACAGAAGAGGCAGATATATTTAATCCAACAAATTATATGTATAATAAATAACAAAACAAGGATTTTAAAATTAACTACAAGAGCGACTGACTTCAATAAACCAAGAACCTTGTCAAGAAGCTTTGAATAAATTTAAATTGTTTACAATCACGCAAATAATTTAAAAATAATTTCTTATCAGATTTACACACAAGTATAGTATACATGTTACTCTCTCAATGCCTAACATATGTCTGTACCGAATGTAAATTGTCTATGGAACTAACGAATACATTTGAATCACAGCGTTTCGATATAGACAATTTATATTCGATACAGACATACGTTAGGCATTGAGAAAGTAACATGTGTGCCATACCTGTAAATCCGATAAAAAATTATTTTTTAATTATGATTTATTGAGTAATTGTAGAAAATTTGAATTTATCCAAAGCTTCTTGACATGCTTCTTGGTTTATTGAAATAAATCGCTCTGCAGTTAATTTTAAAATTTTTGTTTTGTTATTTAATTATATAAATTATTTAATTATATAAATTATATAAATTATTGGATTAGATATACCTACCACTTCAGTTCTGTTAACCTGTAAGTGATTTAATCTCAATTGACCGAGAAGCTTAATTACGTAATTCTTTGTACACACAATATGGCTAAAAAAGACCAAAGTAAATCAAAACGTTCAATCTTCAAAGTATCAAATTTCGTTCAGTATCAAATTTCGAATAAAGAAGATGTCTTCGTTTTTATAATGTTATAAAAAAATAAACTGTAACATCATAATTTTCACTCTTATAATCACTGTACTTTCATTAGCCCTGAATTAATTTAATTTGGCTTTTTAGTTAAATTAAATATATTTTGTTAATAATTTATATTCTCTAGCAAATTTTTAATAACAAGAAATTGATGTTTTTTTTTTCAATTGCCTCATATTAAGTAGCATGTTACTTACAATTAGATCGTTATGTTACTATTTCCAATATGTATATTATTTTTTATTTTGTGGATTATTGTTTTATTTATTTATATTTTTATACATAGCGGATTGCTATTATATTTTAGGACGTATCATTCCCTTACTTTAAAAGTAACACTCAAAAAATTAATACTTCCCGGAAAAGAGGAAAAATTATTTTTCAACTTAACAAAAAATTATTAATTAAATTAAATAATAATAAAAAATTATTTAATTAAATTAAATAATAAGAATCTTATTAAACCGTACATGTAAATATACAACCAATAGAAAATAAAGTTTATAATGATTGAAGCTGAATTTTTAATGCATAAGTAATTCAGTGTGAATTTATATATATTATACGTATCAAATTCTACCAAACTGCTCGTCGAATTGAATATTCGGTTTTAAAACGCAATACTGACAAAACTATTGCGTTTTAAATTACTACGATTACTACGATGATTTAATAATTTGATACTCATAGTTATCTTAAAAATAGATATCTTAATAAATGTAATACAATCTAATAAACGTATTACAATCTGTAAATAATTTATTGCAAAAAATATTACCTGGGCCGGAAATTGAATTTTTCCGTGAGAGCGTCTTTAAACTATCGAAAAATTAAGTCAATAATCTGTGATTGATTCATGACATTTCAAGATAGTCTTAAATATAAGAATCGATTATAAATATTAAAAGTAAATATCGCTCTCTTACATTAAAAGTGATATAACGAAAAAAATGTGATTTTCGAATTATTATTATGAGTTAAATAATTATCAATCATTAAAAGTACAAAAAAAATTAAAAAGAGTTTTAAAAGGATTAAAAAAATCATCAAAATTGTTTTAACTCAAAAAAAATTTTTTTTTTGAAGGAGTGTAAAACAAAAATAATTTTAATAGATCTTAATTTTGAAATATTTTGTTTTGTTCTGAACATAGACTCTATACTTCATAGATACGTGTTAATACGTATACTTTAATCTTGGAAAAAGATTTTCAAATCAGTAAGACAGGAAAAATAAATATATATTATATACGATATATTTAAAATCATGTTAAGAAAATATACTTTTTCGATACTATATTTGATTAATCAATCATTATTGATTTTTGATAATCTTTTTACTCTTTTAATCCTAAAGATTATCATATTGAAAATAACACTTACATACACGATTTATGTGTATGTAACTACACATATCACTACTTCAATATCTCACTAACGCACGTCACACATAAATTCTCGTATAACAATTACGTTTTAATTAGACATCTAAGTCCAATTTTAAGAACTCCATACTGTTTCTTCATGTAAACTACTAAACTATTACTGAACTACTATTTCATAAATACAAATTGCACAGATTTTATACAAAGCAAACCTTGATAGTAAACCAAAAACAACAGATTTTGATCAAAAACTTTTATCAATTTTTTATTGTAGAAAAGCAATAAATTGTACACAGAATTTGTATTATCTGACATTATCAGCAAATTATTGTAAGAAATATGATAAAATCTAGACATGCTATGTCAGCAGATTGATAGCAGAAATTAAACAAAATCCTGCATATGGCAGATTGAAAATAGAGTAAGAGCAGAACCTGATTCGAGGACATTCTGTTTGGTTTCTGCCACCAATCAATCTGCTGACATAGCCTGTCAGTAGGCTTTGTCAACAAATTCATAGACAAATGCCGACACAGACATTTATAGTTTTGTAGTCAAAATCTGGATAGCGATCATGTAATTTTTGCCTAGGTCGGAAAAAATGAAATGAAATTTTTTGTTTGACATTACATTGAAGGGCGTTTTCCAGCAAGGACACAGTATAATGCAGTGAATCATTATATGTTACCTTACTGTATTATACTGTATCCTTATTGGAAAACGTCCGAAATTAACAGAGAAATTTTTCACTTTTCACGCTTCCACCCTTAATGAAAAAGTTACATGATTGATAAATCCTGATCGAGTTTGCTGTCAATTTGGCCTCAAATTGTTAACATTTTGCTATCAGAGAAATGTCACGACGTGACAGTTGTGGAGTGCTATACTAGACTAAGAAATGGTAAATAACAATTCATTTCAATTTTGAAATTTTTTGTCGTTCTCAGCATCGACTCCCACAGATACATTAATGTGTATATACTTTAATCCTGGGAAAGGATTTTCAAATCAGTAAGAGAAGAAAAAGGTATAATTGTTATACAAAAATTATATGATTTAGTTGTAGTGATACAGATGATTTTAGGATCCCCTTAAACATTCTTCTTAATTTTTATTTTATTTTTGATGATTGATTACTTAACTCATGATAGTAATAACTCGAAAATCACATTCTTTGAGTTGTATCATTTTTGAAATAAGAGAATAATGTTTACTTTTAGAACAGTATTCATATCCCGTCGATTCTTATCCCATACAGCACAGAAGAGTGAAGTAATAATGAATATTGCAGATTGCAATGTAATATTGCAGAGATATTATAGAAATATAAATTAATAATATGCCTACAAAATATTTGTAATGTGCTTCTAATATTTCACAAATATTGCAAAAGTGTAATTTTTTAATTGTTACAATAATAATAATAATATAAAAATATAAGTTTTTATAATATTTATGTAGTACAATATTTATATAGTCTTTTAGTTTAACAGTCGTTTTTAACAGCGATATAATAATTAATATAATCCATTTTATATTTAAATAAAAAATTTATTGATCTATTATTTGACGGCCATTTCATTAGCTAAGTTTTATATTTTAAGTATGAAATCAAAAGATTGTTAATATCGAGTTTGGATACAATCAATGCATCATTATCGGATAAGCAATTAAGCCATCAAAATATTAATTATGTGATCGATGATGTATTTATGCCTAATGCGCAAGAATAAATCAGCGCCCGAGCTTTATTGATAAATTTCATACCATCTTTTATTTTTTAATCGATTTCAATTGACTCGGAGTGCTTTCGAATTAAAAAGAATCACTACAATTAACTTAATCCATGATTAATTTACCAAACGATTGTATTATTAATGTGGATAATATTTGTAGTTTGTTCGGAGTACACACATACATATTTTATCCTTACGAATAAATTTATCCTTCAGAATTAATACTACATTTATTGGAAAATTTATGGTTTTATCATAAAAAATTGCTTGAAAGCACATCTCTCTAGAAATGTGATTTATAGAAAAATTAAAGTTAGTGAGATATATATATAAAAATAGTTTTCATTTTAGAGTCTTCATAAAAAAATTTATCCAAATACATTACATTGTGATATTGCTGGAACGTTTTGTTGCAATATAACAAAAAGCAGATATCTTCACACTATTGGAATTTTGCAACAATGATTCAGCAAAACAATGATTTTCGAAATCATCATGCAATATTGCAATGTTTCAGTGAAATCATTCTGCAATGTTTTTGCAATCTTTCTGTGCTGTATGGGATATTTAAGACTGTCTTAAAATGTTATGAACCAATCGCAAAGCAGTATTAACATTTTGAGATGATCTTAAAATATTTGATAATTTTGAAATTGAACATTATTTAAGATGAGTTAAATAAGACTGATATGATAAGATTGATATGAATATCAATCAATTTTATTTTGATAGAGAGAGAGAGAGAGAGAGAGAGAGAGAGAGAGAGAGAGAGAGAGAGAGGAAGGGGGAGAGATTATATCAAAAATTTTTAGAAATTTCAGAAAACTATTTCGTCAATATCTCCATTTATGTATTGAACAAATCTTTTGTAAAGAATTTTCTTGGCCCGTAGGTGAAGTTCAACGAATCAAACGCATTGTCTTAGACCATCCTGTTCAATTGTACTTGGTAATGTTCTTTCGTCTTTGTTATTTTTCGAAGACCATGAAATTAAAGAGCAACGATTTACAAATCATTTCGTAACGGATTAGATTGTCTTAGGTTATCGTAGACTGAGAGAAGGTTATATGTTCGATAAGAAAATGAAATATTCTAAGGCTGCGTTTCAATATTCGCTGACAGTGCTGAAAAATTATAATGTGCATAACGTATTATATTACAGGTTTTCAATACAGGCAGTTAATATCAGAAAACAATTTAAATTTTTATACCCTGTATATAATTGTGATTTTAAAAAGTATGTAATATATTTTGTTGAGAGAGAGAAATTTATCATCAAAAAAACATACATATGTAAACCAATCATATATAATTGGATTTATGAGCGTACTTTGGACAATATAATATAAAAATGCAAAAACTTTATTAAATATTAACTATCCAAGAACTTGCCTTAGAATTAATATAAATATAATCTATCATTAAATAAAAATTTTATGTATAATGTTATAATTAATAATTTTTATAACAAAAAAAAGGATCAATTTTTTCATTAAAAAATAATTTTGCTGTAATATATTTGTAATAATAATTTAATTTTTTAAATATATGTAGAAAATATATATGTAGAAATGCAACTAAAGATACTTATAAAAAATATTTTATAAAAAATAAATTAAGAAATCAAGCTTTCATCTTTTTACGTAAATTTGTTAACGATTGTTAGTTTGCAATAAAGATATTATCTTATTATAAAGTATAAGATAGCAAATACTTATTAGTGATAATTGAAAATCCAGTCAGACACAAATTAATGTCTAAAATATTGCATATCAATTATATTAACGGTCAGGTAGTAATCAGCTGATATGAGCAATTATACTTTATAATACTTCGATCATAGTCTTCTCGCTTCGGCGGTCTTTAAATCGACGAATTTCATGCATGATGTCTAGACATTCACGGCCGATCATTGATTCAAAGCGTATTCAAATATGATTCCGCCTCCTCCACCACTTGACATGTGATCCTGCATTCGGAAAAAGAGGGAGATGGCCACCCACGGCTACTTTGTTTTTCAAAAAACGATAAGGAGAAGTTCCCGCATCCAGGATCGCTGTCAATTACGTAATACATTGTGAATAGCGATCCCAGAGCATATCACAAGGAATACTCGTTTCGATATAAGAGGTGTCATCAAGAGTGTCACAAACGTGCAAAGAAGGAAAAATAGGCTATATATTTATATAGGCTATATATTTTGGCCTATTAACAGAAATTAATCATTGGAAACTGAAATATAGAATTTTATAGAATCGGAAAGTAACAATTATGCTGATAATTATGAAAGTATTCAAAGCAAAAGAATGAATTTATCCTCATATTTTGTACAATTATAATGTAATGTACACAAAATATGGGATAAATTAAAAAATAGACGTCCTTCGAAGGAGGAACAGCTCAATATCAGTGCGCTCCTCATCCTTGATGAAGTAAACAGCCACAAGATTCATGAAACGTTGCTATTAACAATAGATCACGGTAATAATTCGCAAATCCTTTAGGGTAAATTCATTATGTTTCAATTTTTTACATTAATCACTGTCATAATTATCGGAATAATTATTTATTCACTAGGCTCATCGAAAAAAGTTATGAAAATTGAAGTTTATTATTAATGATTGTGAAAATAGTTATTTGAAATGTTTTTTTAATTTCGTATCTGTAACGTATCTTTAAAATAAATTCATCATTTGCATACTTATGTATTAAAAGGTGAATAATAAATGTAGAGAATATGTGATTTTATTTGTCAATATTTGGACAAAAACTGTATGATTTGAAAAAGAACAAAAAAAAAATAAAATTTTTCAGATTGTACAAGATATTGTTACTTCTTTTAATCAAATTATATGATTTTTCTAATGATGATTCCTTTAATTATTCTTTATATAAAAGTATTAAAGTATTATAAAATTATTTGGAAATTAATAGTTTATGAGATTTTTCATACTTTATTTTTTCACGAAATTTAATACGAAATGTAAAATATTGTAAACTCGTAAACTATTTTCACGTTTTAGTAACTATACATTAACTTTTATGGACAGAATAATGTGATGAATCAATCAAACTATATATAAAATATATAATTGTTTAAAAAAAAAAAAAGATATGTAGTTATATTAGGTATGGGAAAAGATTCGTGGCGTTTTTTAATGCCATCTAACGGGAAAAACGCCACGAACTTTTTTCCATATTAATATTACATACATGTACCAAACTGCACAATTCTTTTAAAAAGCATAATATTATATATTTTTTTACATCAAATAATTCTCTTTTTAAATAAAAATACAATTAACAACAAATAAATAATTTTCGAAATATTTTACATTTCATATCAAAATGCAAAAATAAGGAATATAATAAAATATCTTGAAAATTGTTACTTTTTTATGTATTTTAATTCTTTTATATGCAGATTATCTATTAAAAAAAAGATAAAATAAAGTCATATAAGGTAAAAAAGTCATATAATTTTACTTTAAGTGTGTTAAAAAATTGTAATAACCATAAGAAATTTTTCTACAATTGATTTTATTATTATTTGTCATCCTTCAGCCAACTTCATTTAAAACATTTTTCCATAACTTCCTTATTTTTCAAGATATTTGCTTGGGACATTTGAAATGGAACACTCTGTACATTATGTGATCCAAAAAATGATATTCTTTACATTTACTTACCTTTCAGCATATAAATAATTGCAGTTAATTTTATTTTAAAGACACATTAGGGATAAAACTTAAAAAAACTTAAGTAGATCTAGTGGAATTAAATAACTTTAATTTTCTGTTTCTATAAAGTTCCACAAACAATTTCCAATGATTAATTTAGGTTCCATCAATAAATCATAAATGATATATTTTCCATTTTCTCTTTTATTATTAAATTTTTATTCAATTTTAAGTTAGACATCTCTAAAAAAACTAATATTTGTAATATGTTTTTCAGATTAATACTTAAGAAACAAATATTTTTTAAACGTATTCATTTATTTTTAATTTCATAAAGAAGGATTACTTTGTAATAGTTGTTACTACGTAAAGCTTATAAAAATGTATATGAGAAAAAAATGATATAAGAAGATTTTTCAATACGAGAATATCAAGTTTTTTAAGCTCAATTTTGTCTATTCTTAATCAAAATCAATAATGACAAATAAATCAATAATGATAAATAAACAATCGACTATATCGAATATATATGAATAATATATATAAATAATTCGATCGGATAAGACTTTCTTCGCTTATATGTTAAATTTAATCTCAGATTATATCTCACTCTTGCAAGCTCGAAGCTTTCAGTACACCCCGTACATATTCATACATCCATGACCGTACTCGCCGCGATGGAGAATCCTCGAGGTCATGGTCACAAGGCTCCTCGCGAGAGATAAAATGCTCGCCTGATGCCAAAAATTCACATCTGTCTCCACGATCTTCGATCGCATTACGATTCGATTACGTTGCGGAATGTATTTTTAGCCGACGATGCAAGTTGGAAAGGTAAAGCAAAATCGATAGATAAAATCAAAGATCAATATGCTTAATATTGTATGTATGTATCACGCTTTTAAAAATCAACAGAATGATTTGGCGTAATAATATTAAATACTGTAGAAGCAATTATCGATATATAATTTCCTGATCGTTAATCATGCGTTCGTACTCTTTAAAAACCTCGCTATATGTGATATAAAAAATGTATTATAAGAATAATCAAAGATGTAACACACATTGCGATTAAGACTGCAGATATGAAATTGTCTACGAAGTACA
The DNA here is from genome assembly GCF_001594045.1 of Atta colombica. NCBI lineage: Eukaryota > Metazoa > Arthropoda > Insecta > Hymenoptera > Formicidae > Atta > Atta colombica. The sequence goes on from NW_017259556.1 coordinate 638,621, forward strand.
TTTACTGTTCAATCAATTAAATAATATTCACATTGGAAAATATTGGTATGCAAAACGTTATTCGCGTGGCAATCGTTGAAACGGACGAGATCGTATTACGCGATGTCAAGTACACGTGTAACTTCCGTGTAAACTTCTCGCGTTTCCATATCAGCGATTAGAATTATTCTGCTTACGTGATGTTACCAACGGCACAACGACTGAATTTACGATAGAAACTTTCTTTAGGTAGGAATAGCGCTTTGAAATTCTCGAGTGACTATTATTATATGGCCTTAAACCTTTATAATTGGAGCAAGGACTAGAATTTTTTAGCGTGACTATCTAACGGTCTGAAATATATGCGTCTATCTTGACGCAATAATGTGCGAAAGCCTTGCAAGTGAAACCAGACCGTTCACCACCGACCCGCGAAAAAGTGCGTGCCACCGTGACGTAAGACGCGCGTTATTGTACCGATCGTGATTGCAGGATCGCTCGAGAAACATCGAGAAAGCGTATAACTGGGACCAAAGCAATGACAGCAATTATGCGCGCGACCTAGATTTAAAGACCATATTTCTTTCAAAATCTGATATACATGCTATAAATAAGATTATAATCTAAAAATGATTATATAGTCAAGTATAATATTGCTACAATCCAGTCCTAAAAGAATTAATTAATCACGACTGCTACGCTGTCAATGCAATCGAACCGGTTGCATCAACATCAGCTACCCAGTTAGTATTGACCAGCTACGAAGTCGGATATTTATATTCTTATACTTTCTTTCTCCTTTCCTATATATTAGAATTGTACATGAAAAGAATAATTTTGCTGAAAGATCGAAAATTTTGCTGGATACAGATTAGAAAATAATTTTATTAGTAACTGACTTAAACTGAGAGATTGTTGAAATATCAAAATTGTTTTAAGCATCATTTTTTTAGTTTCCATTGTACTATTTTTATATTTTTTAACCATTATAACTACTTTAGTCTAACAAAATTATGTTCTATAGCTAGTAAAATTTTAGATCTTTCAGCAATCCTTTTTTCTATGTACTTTTTATCATTGTATTGGGTTGTCCGAAAAATTCGTGCCGATTTTGAAGGAAAATTGAAACGCAGAAGATTTAAATTTTTAATTTCATTTATTAAATTTAAATCTTTTGCAGCAAGAACTTTCCGGACAACCCAATACATAGTCATAAGATAGCAGAAATTTATAGAGATTATTCGAAACATCGTCTGCGATGCTCTTTCGCGAAGTACGAGCAGAGAAAATGGAGCAAAAAGAAAAGTGTTTGATACTTGTTGAATTACAAATGCATCGTAAAATAACTACAATTAAGAATTCTTTTTTTATAGTTACAAACATATAGCTTAGTAGTGTGTGTATAAAAAATACATAATTGCATGATAAAATAATTATGATTAAGAACTCCATTTTTTTTTAATTTTTTTCAAAAATATTGAATTTTTTTAAAAAAACTTTTTATCAAACTATACACTGTTAAATATAATTTTAAGAAATACAACAACGTGTATTTATTAAAATACAGAACTGTAAAGACAAAATTTTTGAAAAGCGGTCAAAAGCATGCTAAAGTATAAGTTTCAAGCTTTAAAATGTTTTTTTATTTTTTTGTCGATGATTTTTTACCGATTTACGATAACCTGAATATTATGAAATTTTAAGTTCCATCTGGAAACCTTTCGACGATAGTATACATAAGTTGGAACCGAAATTATAACCGGAGCCAATTATATATATATATTAGGTGTGGGAAAAAGTTCGTGGCGTTTTTCCCATTAGATGGCATTAAAAAAACACCACGAACTTTTTCCCACACCTAATATATATATATTTTTTTTAATATAAAAAACTATGAATATAATTATTATTATTAACATTATTATATAACAGTAATAAAAACATGGAGCACTTAATTATTATTTGATCATATAATTATAGTCGCAAAAAAAACTTTTCTCTCAGTGTGTGCAAACCAAATTTTTTGTGTTATCACGACAGTAGGAGCGCATGGAATCGCAGCTACTGCGTAGAAAGACGCGTCTGGCAAAGTAGACGACCGTGTATCGTGCCAGGAAGGGGAAAATAAAAAAGGAGGCTATGCACGAGATGAAGAAGGACTCGCCATATGTACGACGCGTCGCGATTCGCGATTTCCCTCTATCATGATCCTCGAAGACTATCCCGAGAGTGCATGGCATTTGCGAATCGCTACCATGCGTCTTTCCCGCTGGTTATGTTGATAGTATCATTCGCGAACATAATCTTCAACCGCGCGACAAAAAGTCGACGTCAACGTCAACGAAGACAACGGGGAGGCATGTTGTAATTAAACAAGGTATTGTATTTCCAAAGATGAGGACCCAACAAACGAAAATGGATTGAAATGAATTGAAATGGATTCAGATTTTCAGAAATATTGATTCACGAATGTTAAAATAAATGCTTTTCCATCCTGAATGCATTTTCATTCATTTAGGAATTGCATGGAGCGTGTCTCTATGCCTTTCAATCTAAAAATAATATTAGCTTTTTCTATGCATTGGGAACACTGTTCAATTCAAAATTTTGAATTAGAAATGCAGTTCTTCAATCCAATTGCATTCAATTGAATCTAATTAAATCCAATTGAATTCAATTAAATCCAAAAAAAGTATTCACTATTTAAAATATGCATTCGGATAGAAAAAAATTTTAATCCATTTGCTGGGCAATAAAAAAATGGCGTCCGCACGTTTCGGTCCTAAATGCTAACATTAATATAATGTTCAATGATTTAATTATATTTTTTCGATTTTTTATTTGATATTTGTATATCGTAATGAACAACTTAAAAAAAAGTATTAAGGACCAATTAACATTTAGAATTGATTAGCACATTTAGAATCTAATTGATCGTACCATTATATCATGCACAATATAACACTTCGTCTGATTCCATTATGTCATCGAGGGGCGAGTGCGAAATCTGAAATCGAGAGGAAAACAAGCGGCGCTCATATATATGTTGTGCATACAGCCGCAACGAAAACAAAGCGAAAAAAGATCGCTGACGAAGAGATATCGTAGACGAGACAACCCCATAACCGCTAACATTGTGCTTGCATACCGCCGCGTGCGATCGATCATGCCAGTCTGCACAGTGTGTTTTCTTCAAGCTGCATTTAAGATGTGATGCAGTTTTCACAATGTGAGAAAAGCGCCAGAGGACGACCGGCCTGATGGTAGATTGCACGCGCGAATTGCCAACGCGGTTTACGCAGTTCGAATCAAAAAAGTTCGAAGATTCCGAGTTCAATTTTTAGGAGTTCCATTCGCAACTACAAGCAAACTGAGATTATGTTCCATTAGATAGATGCGATTTTTCGATATATCTTAAGCATCGCGATTTTTTTTTCTTGAATCATAGTGCGATATATAACTGGCTTTTTTAATCACGTCGATGCGATTAATATTCTGTACTTGTTCTTTAATTCTTTTAAATTATGCAAACAATTCAACTAACGCACAACAAAAACTGATACAATTTTTTATTTTATAAAAGGTTCTTTTTTTGTGAATACATAATGTATAATGAATTTTATTAGAGATTTTTCAATGCTATTATCATTAAAAAACAAATGCTTTCATATTTGCTGCATTCTAATAAGGCTGGTATTCATAATCGATTCTTATTTCAAGATTGTCTTAAGTAATGTTTTATAACTATTTCATTCGCTAATGCGGCTCTCTGATTAGGGACATCTTAAGACTGAACTTAAGACGGTTTTAAGTTCAGAATATAAGAACTGATTATGAATATCGGCCTAAGAATTAATATTTTTTATTATTCAACTGTTATTGCTCTGAACTTACTACAACTCTTTAATAAATAATAAGTAAGCAGTCGAATAAATATATAATATACACATATGAAAATACATATAACATTCATTGTGATTTTAAAAAAAAATCGCAATTGCAATGCATAATTTTAAAAATCGCACATCCTTAGAACAATACACACTGCCTATACAGAAAATGTATAACATACGCAATGTAAACTATATAACTTAAGTTAGAAAAAGTTAAACCATTCATTTTTCAGTTACTTCAACATGTTACTTAATTCATAACGAAATTCCTTATAATTTATATTTTCAGTTTTGACAATAGTTAGAAATCTTGAATTTTAAGTATCATGTAAAGGAAGCTTGGTTATACACGAAATTAAAAGTAATGAATGATTATGTAACTGAAAACTATTATATAAAAACTATTATATATTAGTTTTATACTAGTAGTTTTATGGTAATAACTCAAATTTAAAACACTAGTCTTAAATATAATGAACGTGTGCATTAAAATTAATGAATATAATATTATAGAAATCAATTTACGCGTTAATAAAGTGTAAGAGATCTGTCACTGAAAATTAATTTACATGTTAATGAAATGTAAGAAACGTAAATTAAACGTTAAGCATTAACGTATTATAGGATTAATTTAAATATTATTAATATAAGTAAACGTGAAAGTACATTAAATTTTAATATACGTTTACCTTTAAGTTATTACAAATTTAAATTTCATTAATATGTACATTAATAGATTCTTCTCAGTTATATAGAATTTGAATTTCATTCACCAGTGTACATTAATAGTTAATTATTAAATAAAAAACATTTCAATTTAAAAACAATGTATTGGAACACAGCCTAATAAATATAAAATCCATTGTGTATAGAATCACTGTGAAAAATTTCATGATATTTAATATATTGTACCTTTACAATTTGTTTTACAACAGCAATTTGTTTTGAATTTAATTTCATTACATTACATTACATATAAATTTAATATATTTATAACTGAAAAGTATATTTGTGTACATGTTATTGTGTATATGTAATATACATGAAATTTAATGTATTTTTCATAAAAATTTATGAAATTTAATGTACACTCATTCATTATACATTCATTAGTAACTACTGCAACTTAATTTTCAGTTAAATTATTCATTACTTTTAATTTCGTTCATTTATATATAAAGAAAGCTCGTACATGGTTACATTTCTAATAATAGTGATATACACTTAAAAATTTCAGCGTTGTTATTGTCAGCCATTCTTTGTTACATTAAGATTATTAAAAATTCAGTTTTGGTTTTGATATGATCCGTTTGGACTATAATTAATATCAGAGTTTTTCGCTTCTTTTTTCTTTTTCTTTGCAATTAACGTTATAGGTGTATTAAAAGTTATTCATGAATTTCAATATAATTGACACTGATTCGCTCAAAGACTAATTTTTGACTAAACCGATAGAATTTAAATGATGCGATATGATGAATTTTTGTTTTAGTGAGTTACCTTCTATTATTTTACAATAAATCGTTCTTGCCAACAAATTTACCTTTTAATAATTTTAATACATTTTAGATTGTTATTAGAGTTCATTTTTATATATTCCGTTATTATAGTTTCCGTTAATAAGTGGAGATGGCTTATTGAAATAAATTAGTTTGTAAAAAAATTTTTTGTAATTACAATATCATATTGTTTCTGAGGATGGCTCAAAAGTAAGCCGAAACATGTAAGCAGATTAATTATTATTAAAGTTGTTTTGTTAATTGTATTGGTTCGCACATGCGAAAATTACATGCTTGATTCCTATTGCTCTGTTATATTTCAATCATTTTATAAAAATTTCATTATATTTAATATACTTTTAAGTTGCACAACTTGATTTCATGACATTATAATAAATTTGTATTAATAACTGAAAAATATATTTGTGTACATTAAATTTAATGTACTTTTCATGAAAATTTAATGTTCATTATATTTAAGTAGCTACTGTAACTTAATTTTCAGTTAAATCATTCATTACTTTTAATTTCGTTCATAATGAGCTTACATTTATGTACATGTAAAGGAAGCTCGTGGTTACATTTCTAACAGTGCAAATAATTTCATATAATAACGATTGAATTGATAGAACCAATTTCTAATTGGCGGCAAATTTCCAATAAATGCTTTATTATAAGTTTTGAAGATTTAGGATCAATTTCTGATTGGTCAAAAGTGTTTGAATGATTGCGCATCTAAAGGAATGTTACACCTGGTATTCTTATATCATGGTAAAATGTAAATTTCTTAAATTGTTTAAAAATCTGACAAGTTGAAAAATGATAAGTTACACAATGCAACGTATGTATCATGGTCGAATCACCTTGAAGAGTGCGAAGATGGTCTATCCTATCCTATCGACTAAACAACTTATAACTAACGGTGACCATGGCGCCGTGCTCTTGTTTTCAATGATCGGTCACGTCAGTTTTAGCTCGAATTCGCGATCCGCATTTTCATAGATTCTCAGAAAGATTCAATTACAAAACTACTACACTTAATCATGAATGTTTTTAAACTCGGTAATAAAGCATTGGACAACACACACGAGCTCTCGTTCAACTTCCCAGCAGAGGATAATAACAGCCAAACTTCTGTATCGTACGTTATTAATACGAATGCATCTCCTGTATCCGAACACAAGGTAAATTTTACTACAAAACCTTTCTTTTTTATATAATGTTTTAACGCTTCATATTTTTTCTCATATTTTACACAATATAATTACAATACTTGTAACGCCGATTATGCTTTCATATAAATATGAATTTAAAGATTAAAACTTTTTTGTATCTTATTGTTGCTCACGTACTCTAAAAAATGTGGATGGGGATTTAATACCATATGTAATGTTTATATAATTCTTGTTGTATTGATATAAAATAGCAACATGATGGATTTAACATCATGATTTAAAGGACATTCATCCAGAAATATCAAAAAGATGCTTATTTTTATGAATTTTTTTGTGAAACCTATCAACTTTGGACAAACAGGGTTTTGATCAATATTTTACACATTTACACGTATAGTACAATATCACATACAATTTTTAATAAAAATATTAACAAATAGTGCTGGAACAACTGTTGAAGCTTATCTACAGCAATAATAGTTTATGGTAACCGTTGAAACTTTCATACTACAGTTTATCTGAAATAAAACTCAATAAATTTTTTGATAAAAAAACATTAATAAATCTATCTTTGTTGTAGCCAATTTTAAACATTTTCAATTTTGATAAAGTAGACTTCTAAAATTAAAAAGTGCAATTTTTCATTAAAAATTGTTCAGTTTTTATTATAAAAAAATTATAACTTTAAAAAATTCCTACGAAAACTAGATTTATTAATATATTTCAAGAATTTGTTAGATATTTTGTTTGAAATAAATTGTAAAAACTGAGATGGTCACTATTACTGCTATTATAATGTCAAATAGTTGTACCGATATTATTTATTAAAATTTTTAATTAAAAATTTTATACATATAACGCTTATTAATATACATATAAGATATTGACCAAAATTCTGATTGAGTAAAATTAATAATTTTGCACAAAAAGAAACATATAAATAGGCATTTTCTTGATGTTGGTGTTTATATCAACATCAATATAGTGAATATTATATTTGTCATCTGTAGCGTTAAATCCAAGTCCATATTTTTTAGAATACAGAATTATTTACTGTTCATAAAAAAATAAAAAGAAAATAGTCCATTTGTATTGGCAAACAGATAGTCATGGATTGTCCAACAGAATGCAAGGTTTTAAACAACACTGTGAAGACCAAATTTGAATTAAAAAAATGTGAAAATTTATGCGGAAGTGAAAAAACAGAAACAAATAATGTCGATCAAATATTCGATTTGAATCACGAAAATCCGTCTTATTTTAATTCTAGTATAAATGATTGTGATGTTTCCATTTACGAATATTTTGATTGCAACGACAAGATAGTTCAGGAAGAAGATTCCGAAGATATAGAGAAAACAATTCAAAATCAATTTTTGATCACGGATGATCAACATACAAATTCTTTGAACAATTTAACAGAATTTCGAGATAGTCTCAACATTGATTCGGTGCATGAAAAGATATGTCGAGTAAGATATGGGAAAGAAGAATTCATCGATTCGGGAATCTCTACTAATGAATTAATTGCTGAGAATTTTATTAATTCGCAGAATATTCCTGAAAGAAACGGTGTCACTTGTAAAATTATTGAAGAAGACACAAAAAATAAAGAGATGAAGTTTGCACAGAATGTTACATGTATAAATATTGAAGATTCTCTTCAAGAAGAATTAGACATACAAAACTCAGTTTCAGCAATAGAATCTGACAACTATTTTATAAGTAATAACGAGAATTACTTTAAAAATGACATCGATCTCTCGAAATGTATGGAAGAGAACGCGAATCATATGTTAAGTATATGTACCGAAAAAGACCGTATCGAAGAAACGATTACAGAGATAAAGAAAATGGATAAAATAATCAAGAATCTTTTGTACACTAGTGACGATGAGCATTACGATTCGACGGAGGAACGAATGATAGAAGACTTATCTGCGGCGGAGGAACGAATAATAGAAGATTTATCTGCGACGGAGGAACAAATGATAGAAGACTTATCTGCGAAAATGGAAGATGATTGCGATGACGTAATGAAGAAAATTATCGAAAGTTGCTGTCATGCCGCAGATTTTCAGCAACGTTCAACGATATGCGAAATCTCGAGTGCAGATTCCATACAATCAAGTAGCAAACGTGTAATTAAGGAATTTCGAGAAAACGAATTTTTCCCATGTCATCGCGTCGTTTCCGAGACTATCATAGCGAAAGAAGATATATTAAAAACTATTGAGGAAGCAGAGAAAATATTAACTGACAGTCCATATTGGGAAAAGTCAGAGGCAATTGTTAATCAGATAACTGAAAATTCGAACGACAAAAACAATTCGTCGGAAAAATATGCGGAAAAAGTAAGAGATGATAAAGAGCATGAAAGAATAAATGAAACAATAAGTCAAAAAGAAATCGATTTAATTGAGATTAAAGATAACAAGATAAATTCAACAAATACGATTGAAAAGATTGCAGTCTCGAAATCTGACATTGTTGAACATAATTTGCAAAAATTAGCTGAAATTACATGTTCAGATCGTCTTAGATCACGCATTGAGATTCGGGAAACTTTGGAGAAGATAGCAGAAGAAAAGAAGAAAATAGAAAATCGTAAGAATGTATCGCTAGAGACACTATCGAAGAAATTCGAGGAAATTGACAAACTCGTTGCTGATCATAATTATACTTTTTTTGGATCTGATAATGATTCTTATGAATTAAAAACTCCAGAGAATGTCGCCAATGATTTTGACAGTCTCAGCGAGTTTCAGGTTCAGATTGATCCAGAAGTTCCTTTAACGAAGCCCGAAATAGCTGAAAAATTGAAAATCGAAGAATTAGAAAAAGAACTAGAGGATGAAATAAAAGAGCATAAGAAACTTATGGATGAATATCAAAAAATTATTGTAACGGATTTAGAGAAGATTCAATTGACTTTGGAATCGGAATCAATGCAAGTTTACAATGGCACGGATATCGATAAAGAAATAAAAAATAAGTCTAAAGACGACGAAAAAATAAGTGAGGAATTTTCAAATGAAATATTAGAAATGACAGACGATACAATGGTGATTAAAATTGATTCGGAATCCGACGATTTTTTCATGGAAGAGTGGAAGGAACCAGAAAGGACGTTCATTAAAGGAAAAGTCTATGACTTTGACGAAAAAAAGCATGGCGTTAGGTAAGCTCTCGAAATAATAATTTAATTTAATCATTATAATTAACAATTTTTAATAAAATATTAATACTTAATCATTTAATTTAATACTAATAAATAATTATTAATAAATGATTTAATAATAAATAATTATTATTAGATAAATAATTATTATTATTATTAATAGT
>NW_017259556.1:648611-657523 GCF_001594045.1 Atta colombica
TAACAGATGATAATTTTAGGATGACAGAAGAACTCATCAGGAAGCACTGCAAGGAGAACAAGTTGTATCAAACCCCATATTTGAACGATGTTCTGTATTTGCATTACAAAGGCATGCACAAAACTCGATCGATAACGTTAATCATATTTAATATATGTATCAATGATGAATTTACGTTTTTTTAGGATTTTCCTTCATCGAAAACCTCGAGAAATACACGGGTCTAAAGTGTTTGTGGCTAGAGAGCAATGGTATATACGAGATTGCCAATTTAGAAAATCAGAGCGAACTTAAGAGCTTATATCTGCACCACAACCTCATCAGCAAAATCGAGAATCTCGACTGCCTGCCGAAGCTCGACACCCTGAATCTCTCACACAACACGATACGGAGAATCGAGAATCTCGGTGACTCGAATCGTGAAGCGGGTATTATCCCAGATGACCTTGACCTTGACGTGCCTCTGCTTTTCAGACGGCCTCAAGTTCCTGAACAACCTGAACCTGTCGCACAACTATCTACGAGAAACCGCTGACATCGAGCATCTCCTTCTGCTGCATACACTCTCAATCTTGGATATCTCTCACAACAGGATCGACACCTGCGACATCGTTGACGTAAGTCGATAACTACGCACGGTGCATGCAATACGCACAACCGGAATATATTTCCGAAATGACAGGTGATGTTACGGTGAAAACGCGATTGGAATATATTTACGTATTAAATAATGTTTGTGGTTGCAAACTGATATCTTAACCATTAACTTAAAAAATTCTACTGCAACTATATTCATTAACCCTTTACTCAAGTGGTTTTTTTTTTATAACATAATTATTCGTGTGGGGTATATTTTTCATATTCTCAATGTTATATCTTTATTTCAATTTTTATTTCTTTGGCAATTTACAATAAAATAAAAATTGATAATAAGTTTTCTAGATACGGATAAATATAATTTTTTAAAAATATATGTATACTAAATACAATAACGTGTATACTTAAATAGCATTAAGACATTTATAAAAGGAATTTATAAAAAGAGTTTTGGATATCCCATACTAGTCATGAAGGGTTTATTACGTTATGAACTAAAAGCTTAATAACTTTTACCTATTTTTTTCAGAGATCTAAATTAAAAATATGAATCTACAACATATTTAAAAAAATGCTTTACATATATTAATACAAAACATCTCTATGATACGTATAATCTCGTCGAGGTGTCTCATTTGCCGCAAGTGCGAGCAAAAGTTGAACTGTTTAGATTTTGGGAGACATGAAGTCGTTGCGCGTTGTAACGTTGAGTGGCAACCCAGTGCTCAAACAGATAAAGATGTATCGCAAGACGATGATCCTTAAATGCAAGAATCTTCAATATTTAGACGATCGACCGGTGTTCCCACGCGATCGTGCCTGCGCCGAGGCCTGGTAAATTTATCAGCAAGAACACGACATGTGAGAAAGTAATATCTCGTTAGTCTTAAAATATCTCTGAATCGACACACAGGATGCGTGGCGGTGTTGACGAGGAGGTGGCAGAGAGGAATCGGTGGTTCCAAGCGGAGCAGAAGAAAATCAACGACAGTGTTATGGGTGAGTTAAAAGATTCGTTACTCGAAGCGGGCCTCGAAATGGCCACCCCTTTGATTCCTCTCACCTGTTTCTGTTCCTCTGATCTCGGTTTTTGTTTACCTGTCGAATGTTGCGTCCGCCCTCGAAAGCCCTGATAAACAAAAGGAAGCTGTGCAAACCGGTCGGGACGTCCGAAAAGGAGGCGACAGATAAGAAGAAGAAGGAGAAGAAAGAAGAGGAGGACGAGAAGGAGGAGGAGGACGAAGAAGTCACGACGAAATCAAGCGCGCGCACCGCGACAAGGAGCAGCGGACTGGTAAGAACTAGTTTCGTCAAGGTCTGGTACAGAATTCGTGCTTTGAATAATATCACCACCATCGGTCCCGTCGGCTATTTGATCATTCACCACGTAAAACCCGTACACCTCCCGATCTCCTACCATCCATGATACCGGCCACGATGAACGCGCTAAAGCTCGACCTGGAGAAGAAGAAAAAATCTGAGGAGCGATTCTTCCTCGGTTCTTACGACTCTCCGTTGTCGTCGTCATCTTCGGAAGACGAACAGCTCGCAAACGACGAAGAAAACGAGCGCTCACGGCAAAAAGGAGGCAAGGAAAGTGACGGAAGGAGGCCAATGGCGGAGCAAGAGAAAAAAGTTTCCGATGAAAACAATGAGGAGCTTCTGCTGCCCTGGAAAGCTAAGGTATGCAATTCTTATCTTCTTGTAATAAATGGGAATTTAATAAGAGATGTTAAAGAGTTGTTCATATGAGTTACCTCATGGTTAGGTTCGAGAAGAGATTCGATCGCGAACGCTGATCGAAGAAATATCGGAATCTAAATATGACATCATTGGTGATACAGAAAGAAAATGGCACGGAGATCAAATTTTCAATAACTATGAAAGTATATACGATTCACTCGGTGATACTATCGTCAATAGGAAGACTGTTTCTCCTAAGAAAGAAGTATTGGAACTACAATTAGAAAAAGAAAAGACAGATTTACAAGAATCAATCAGTAACAATAAAGCTAACGGTGAGCAGATTACATCGTATTTCCTTACAACACAACTCAAAATATCACCAAGTTTATATTTAATGAGCTAAAATGATTAAATTTAAAGCAAAACAATATTTTCTTCAAACTTCGACCTTCAAAACTATTTAAATTCTAAAAATTCTCTATAGAAGATTTTTTTTTCTTACAAAAATATATAATACAACTTAAAAAATATGTTTTGTGCAAGATGATAACTTAAAAACTTAATTATCAAATTGTTACAATGAAGATTACTCTAGCAATTATCAAAAGTTAACTTTACAATTTGTCCGTCAAATAGCACTTACTAAAGGTTTTTTTTAAAGAACTCATAAGATCTTCCACAAAAGTTATAAGTTGTGTTGTTTTGGTAAATAAAAAGTAGTGTCTTTTATAGACAATATTAATATAGAATTAAGACAATTTTGATGATTGATGATCTCCTCTTCGTATTGTCGATTTTGGTCTTACAAAATTATAATAAACCCGGAATATAAGTCTCTCTCATTAAATGTAATATAACTCGAAACATCACAACACAACTTATATTTGCCTTGAGCAATTAAAATTACTAAATTCAAAATAGAACAATAATATTGCAATATTTCGAATTATGTCATTTTTAATTATTCCAGATTTATTATATTTTATAGATCATCAAAATTATCAATTCAAAAAAGGTGGTTTTTTTAAGGGTTTTGAGAGAAATGAAAATAACAGAAATAACATTCGATCACGTTTCTAAGAATATATTCTTTTTACCGATATTATTTGATTAGTTGATAATTTTCTGTTAAGTTGAAAAATAATTTTTACTCTTTTCTAAAAAAATTAATCTTTGAATTGTGTCACTTTTGAAATAAGAGAACGACATTAAAGAATTAATATCTTGATGACACTTTCAAAGATACAGTTTCATTAACAAGAAATTATGCGCATGTAGGGTAAGATTGCCGAAATTGCACCACTTTTGCACTTAAAGATTCATCACTCAGAAATTACGAGGAATATTCTTAAGTTTTTTTATAGCCCAATAAACTGCACTCTTTTCTCTTTCTTATGTAATTTTTTCATAATTTTTTTCGTTATTATAACATTTAAAATGAAATAATTCGAATTTTTTCATTGCCTAAAAATTGCATCGTACTAATATTCCTCATTTAAAATATTAATAATGCAAAAAAAATGAAAAATTATATAAGAAAAGGAAAAAATTGTATTCCATTATGCAGTTAAAAACGTAAAAACGTATATTTCATAATTCCGAAACATATGATAATTTCAAGAATTTAAGGAATTTCTGTGTGAAACAAAATAAACACTTACGTTTACATCTTTACATAATAATAAATGGAATAAAAATATAAGAAATGAAAAAATATTAGGTAACGTGCGATTTAAAAGGTTAGATTGTGATTTCAAAAAATCACATTATGGTACGATTTAGGAAACTGAAGCATTTTTAAATTTTATATATTTAATCTATAAAAATATGTAAAGCAAACTTTAATCCTATTAATTTAAATTTAATAATATTCTGATCACGACTAATGGTCAAGACTTAGGCTATTTAACTTATATTTTCTGTAATTTTGCTATAAAATACGTTGAAATATAGCAACGCCATCACGATTTATTTATTTATATAATATAAAATAACACTATTGCGCTCCTATTATGTTTCACGAGCATAATGTAGCAGCATTGCAATATATACGTAGCAGCATGTAATTCTTAAATAACCCGTAAGAAAATATATATATAAACGCAATAATTGAATTTTTAAGCGAGATAGTGCGATTTAGTAGCCGATGCGATTTCGACTTCTTTTATCCTAATCGTAGAAAAATATCATACATTATCTATAATTATTTTTATCTTAATTAAATTTATTTTATTTATTCTTATCTCGAATAAATTTCTACATCATCTATAATTATTCTTATCTTGGCAATTAAAATTGTTTTTTACAGATCGTAAAAGCGAGAGAATGTTTACCTGTTCAGTATCGTGTGACACATCAGATCTAAAACAGATATTAGAAGAATACCATAAACCTGCTAACGCAGTCACCAACAAGAAAGACGATATATCGAGTAAAAATATCAATAGCTATCAAAGAAAAAGCAGAGACTATCCGTTCGGTTCTAAACTTAGCAGCATCCGAGAAGAAATGAGAGAATTCTGCGACAGTATGGATAGGTTTGTTGACGAAAACAAGATAGTGTTCAAGAATGGCGAAGTGGAGGGATTCTGGGGCGAGAGAAAGATGGTGGACCAAAATTTACAAACTGATTTTGTTGATGATAGCAAGATCCAAGAAACTGGGACCAAGGTTTCCGTGAGCGAAGAAGGTAAACTACGATGGTGGAATACCAAGGAAAGAAAACTGAAGGTCAAAGAGATATTAAAGAAGCGAGAGGACGAAGCAAAGAAAAACAAAGTGGAAGTAGTAGAAGATATCAAAAGAGTTGAAAAATCCGATCGCTGTTCGTCGAAAGATAAAAAGCAGCTGACCAATGCTACAAATTATTTTCAGGATGTCTACGATTTGACATTAAAAACTTGCCCGTCAAATGTTCTTCCGGATTCAATGAAAACATATTCCGTGAAAAACGCAGAAAATTATGAAAGCGAGCAATCTGTAAATATACAGCAAGAAGAAGAATCGCACGGAGTATTCCATAGTCTCTTTGCTGAATTGAGAACCCGGGACATTCGGGAGTGCATACACAAATCGAAAATTTCAACTGAATTAATAACTCTAGAGGAAAAACTGGATAACGAAAAATTAGCCATTGATACAGAGAAGAAAAATATCTGTACTCTCATCAATACGAAGGATCTTATTAGTTCTAATGAACAGTATTCGGAATGTGAAAATAGTGCAGAGAAGAATAATTCTGCAAAAATCGAGATTTTGGAAGACAAAGTTAACGATCTTTCATTCGAATCTCCGGAAAGGAAGAAAAACATCGATGAATCTGATGACGATTCCTTTAAAACGGCATTATCCATTCAAGAAGATTCGCAAATTTTGGAAAGCAGTTATGAATTACCAAAAGTTTTAAAATTGACTAATAAGGAAAATAATTTTGACAAAATTATTGATTCAATTCAAAATGAAAGTATCGATCATTCAATGGACAATAATTGGAAGGAAATAATTTCAAATAAAAATTATAACGACGCGATTTATGAGAAAATCAATGATGAATTAGAAAAATCTTCTGATAAAACGGAGATATCAAAAACCGAGCGAGAATTTTCAATTGAAACAGAACAATCTAATTCTCAAATGGAATCGCTCGTTCGAACGATAGATCATTTATCTCTAGAAAGAGCGAGTCACTCTTCAAGACTGACAGGTAAAAGAACTCGCGAAGCGGAGGATGTCGAGGTGAGCAACAAGAAATCTTTTCTCATCAAGGAAATGAATCCCGGAAAGAAACTGGAGGAACGCAAATCTCGTAGTCAAATCTCTGAAAGATGCAGACAGCATCTGATACAAGAAACGAAGAAATTTGCGAGGAAAGTTTCACCGTTGATCGACAAATGCATAACGCATCTAATAAAAGATACAGAAAATGCAAACGGGAAATCGCAATGCTATAAATACAATCGGAGAAATCTTAAAGAATACTTGCCATCTGATTACACTTCAAAAATGAATCTTAGTAAGCCTGCGGGCGATTTTGGAGAACGAAATAATTGCCATGATAAGTATGACAATAAATCTAATGATGCGACAAATACATATTCTGAAAGACAAGAATTGATGGCGGAACAAACGATCAATTCACAATTCGCTGCATCTGCTCATCCTTCTGGTAAGATCGATATATTGATATACACGAAAAGAATAGTTTTGCTGAAAAATTAAAAAATTTAGCTAAACATATTTACAAATTTGAAAATAATTTTATTGGACTATAATTGTGTTTGCTATACAATAATTATGTAACCCATACTGATTGATAAAATATCAAAACTTTTTGCAACGATAATGACGCGATTTACAAAAATTAATGAGAAAATTAATGACGAATTAGAAAAATTTTTTGAGATATCAAGAGGAAGCGAGATTGTTTATAACTATTCATCGTGCCTGAATTTCCTATATAATCATTTTAATGGTCCAACAAAATTATTTCCAGATTTATATCTACTTAAATTTTTAGAAATGTTTTTATCGTGTAAAAAAAGAATGTAATTAAAAATTAAAAATTATTTAGAACTACATTTATTTGTTCTAGATATCCAATCACTTGCCAATCTTTTTCGACAATCCCAAGACCAAGAGTCGCAGTCGCCAGCAGTAAATGCCAATGTATCACTTTATGAAGAATTTTGCGATCATCTGCATAAATTAGAGAACAGCAAGAAATTGTTGATTAAGCCAGATTTCATAATAGACAATAATCAATCAGAAGAAATATTATCTAATAATAAATTACAGAATACTGAATGTTCGGTAAAAGAATCAATTAAACCACTGATCCAAATAATTTCTGAATGTCCTATGACGTCTAAAAATTCTGAACAAACCTCATCAGAACGAAAAGAAATTAAACTATTGCATGGCTCGCAAGTTACTTCCTATTACAAACAGAAAGATGTTAGTATAATATATAATATTATAATATAGTGTTCGGCAATAGGAAAGATGAAATTTAAGAAAGGATTCTAGATGATAAGAAAGTTGAAGACTAATAAAATTGTAAATTTGGCTTCGTTTTTTATACAGTCATAAGTGTTTGAATATTTGTGTAAAAAGCTAATCTAAAGCACATAAATTTTAGACATAAGTATAATAAAAGAACGAAGCGTCCATCAAAATTTTGTTACTCCCGTTTTGGATCTGAATGTTTAAATATTCATGTAGAAGTGTTTAATACATACAAATGTTTAAATGTTTGTTAATTATAAAACGGAGCCGAACTCACAATTTTGTGATTCCTTATTTTCATCTTTTATTCATTCAGAATTTTTAAATTATAATCCATCTGTTGCTGAACACCTTATATGTGTATAGAAAATCAAAGCGTTATGTAATATAAAAATTATTACACACACACACACACACACACACACACACACACACACACAAAATTATTTTTGTGCTTTTGGTTCATAAAAAGTTTTGATTACAATTGATTAAAATGATATTAATTTATACATTACCTTCAGGCTATCCTTAGGAAGTCCGAAGAGGAAACTGAGACATCTGATGATTTTGAAAAGCATATTAATCAAGAAAGCGCAGTTAATTTAAAAGAAGGAATAAAAGTCGAAACGTTTGCAACATTGTGTACAATAGAAAATACAGAATACAAGGAAGAGTGCGTATTACCAAATGAAGAACGCAAAACCGTTACGACAAATATGAAAAAGAGTATAGAAATGCAAGTTGCACAAGAGAATTAAAATGGATCATTATTTTACTACATTATTCTTGGATAAACAATCGCAGTTAATGTACATAACGCACATTAATCGAGAAAAAACTGTAAGACTAGGAATGGACTTTACTTTCGAGAAAGCAAGTTTCATGCGATTAAAGACTTTGTTATAGGCGATATAACGTTCGTTAGTTTAAGTTTAAAAAATATTCAATATTTTTCTTGCTCTTCTATTTGAAATAAATGTGTTACTTTCATAAGACTCATTTTAAATGTGGAAACTTGGAAACTTTATCGAAAGAAACGACAGGTGGTGAAACAGGTCGACCTTCTACTACGTACACTTTATTTTTGTGTCCACACTCACATCAATTATATAATAATAATAATAGTAATAATAATAATAATAATAATAATAATAATAAGAATGACGATGGCGGTGATGTCGATGAATCGTAATTAATAATAGTAATAATAATTAATCCGTAATCATGTGCAATGATAACCGGTCGCACGCAAAAGAAATGGTAATCTCTGTCACGTTTAAATATATTATATCTTTACCGTCACCTCTCTCCATCAGCCTATTGGCTTCCAGACGGATTCTAGATAGATCTGAGATCACTCATTCCTGCAGAAGCTATCACCTTGATACTTGGCAAGAAGCTCTTGATATTATAATATATTTATATAGAGTGATACCGCGTGTAACGAAACTGTCCCCCTTCATCATCCGACTTCTTTCATCTTTATCACTTCTCGTCTTCGCGCATTCCATTTCGTTTTATTTATGCAGAGGATCTATATCCCTTCCTCTCAAACAAATGTAAGGATTATATACCCGCTAGGATCGTTTATAGGTTTATAAATATGTATGTATATATATATATAT
>NW_017259556.1:657623-661445 GCF_001594045.1 Atta colombica
TTTCGTTTCTGTTTTTCTTTCTCTTTTCTCTGCATCTTTGTTCTCTTCTCTTCGCATTCATCCTTATTATGTAGTTACTTGTGTGCACTCTCGTGCGCTTCTTTTCTTTCTCGCTCGCATCTTCGCTTGCTCCCTATAATTGTAAGTTATTCTCCAGAATGTGTCAAGTGTCGACCAAGAACGGATCAACGTTCGAGAATGAGGAATACAATCCAAGATTAGATTATTTCTTTTGTGCGAATGTGATTCTGTGTGATTCTTGGTGATCCATTGATCAGCAATTCATCGACACTTGCACTTTGCATTTATCTCTTCGTACTATATCGTATCGTTATCGCGATCATATTTATGGTTGTTATCCATCGAGGTTAATGGTTATTTGATGCATTGCAGTCCTTACACCTTACAAATTATGGTTTACGTTACAGAGAGTATCTTACATGCTAAGTTTCTCTTTCCAAAAATTAGGAAATCCGCCGTTCTTTCTTTCTTTCTTTCTTGTCCCTTGTTGTAGGGTTGTCGTCAAATACGTTCAGTTTCATCGATCAAATTCATCTATCAAAATTGAACGATGTCTTTGTGAGGAAAAGACGCTTCTCATTATCCGCTTTATTTCTCAAGAGAGAATATGAAAGAAGCAATTGTCCTCGACAAGCAGTAGCAGACTTAATGCCGGTTACCCTAATTTGCAATCACGAAGTAAAAGCAACGAAACCTCTGTCACATCTATCGCATTTCCACTCTTTTTTTATTTTGCAACTTGGTTTTTATTATAAGAGATTGTTTAATTATTTTGACACCGAAAAATCGCGTCAGTCTTTTACTCTGATACAATAAAAATAAATCCTCTCTCGTCGTTTCTTCCATCATACTTTTTTCATATTTGTTCCCGGTTCGGACGAAGCTTCGTCGTAACTTAATTAAAAGCGATATATTTTTACTCGTAAAAGAGCGCGATTTATAAATGTTTTCGCTGATCAATTCTGGCAAACTTTGTACTTTAATAATTATTTTATATAAGTAAGGTTGTGATTGTAACGTCGCGTCGCGAAAAACTGGAGATAAAAAGAATAGCAAATAAAGTAATAGTAATTTTACTAAAAAGATACGCAAACGAAATTTTTAGTCCGATATGTCCGAATATCTCTCTCTCATCGAATGATATTATCTATCTTGTTAAAATATATCTCTGTTTTATCTTAAATGGGATTATATATCGTTACGATATATTTAGTTATGAGTTAAGAAATGTGAAAAAGTTAAAACGCACAAAAATATATAAGTTCACCAATTCCCCGCTTTTCTCCTTCATGATTGCAGATCGAATGTACCAGACTTTCATAACATTAGATTTATAATAAAATCACATAAAAATCGTTAGATGATTTAAGGCATGTCTAAAGAAAAATTTACAAAATCATAATATCTCATGTTCATTTCTACCTGTAGATTAACATTAACTCTCAGTTTAACATTTAATTCACTTTTCGTCTTCTTCTAGTTCTAAGAATTAAAAAAAGCTAAAGAGTAAATTAAACTAATGGAGATTAAGATTAAAATTAATCTACATTGGTAGAAATGAACCTCAGTGATGAAGTTCAAGTAAAAATGCCGTTCTCTCATCAGAATTTGGAATTTGTCATTAAAATCGTGTGTTATGTTAATGAGAAACGCTGTGAAGGAATCGAGTTCACACTACCGTATTAATACATGAAGTAAAAAAAAAGCTCGTGTCTCAAATTCGTAATTCACTTAAAAGGATTCGCACTTCCGCTTGCACATCTTCTTAGATATATTTACGTATGTAACTGCATTTAAAAAAATTCGCCGATAACTATAACGACTTAGGATACGACATTGAAATTGAAGGGTATTATCGAACACTATGTAAACGTGGCCCTCGTGCGCTTCGTCGTTTTCTTAACACAGGCTTGCGATGATGTTTCTCTGGGCATATTAATCAAACGCAAGGCAGCTTCTGTTTTTCAGAAAATTAGCTTTGTAACAGTTATAATATTCTTTTATATTAGGTGTAATAAAAAGAAATCCATTATTTTTCTATTAAATTTCATGCAAAAATAGTGGATTTTTTTTTATTACACCTAATATATGATTGGTATCTTAGTGGATCGAAATAAATCATATTAAAGAATCTTACAACAAAACGGCTTTTTCTGCAGAACGCAATCATTAACAATCTTTGTAATCTTTACAACAAAACGCAAATATTACAACTGAATTTTTACTCAATATTTATTCGTGACAAAATAGGAAGGAAATTTTCTCGCGAATTCCACTTGTAGACGTGAAATGTCGAATATTATGAAAACGCATTTATATGGTTGCACCCATGATCTTAAATTGCATAGAGAAAAACGCGCAAGAGAAAGGACTCCGAGTGGTTCTCACGTAATCGTTCACGCACATGCTAATCACGCAATTTTACAAAATGAAACATTAAAAACAAACACCCTGAAGAACCCATCCGGCGCGATTTTTATTTCGCGTCATTTTAAAAGCCCTGACGGGAGAAACAGATACACTCACACTCCGAAATGATTCCTAACGATTCCTAATTATACGCAAATCTGTATCCTTTTAATCATATTTATCGAATAGATGGACTATATCGCTCGATTTTCTGCAATTAGTGATCGCAATTAGTGATCTATCTGATAATGAATGAACGCGGATAGATGAATGCTCGAAAGAATCAATATCTAGGCGATTTCTCTCGCGTGAACTTATTATTGAATATTGCGGAATGTTATCGGATCATATTATTATGATAAATTTTCTGGTGAAAGTTTAAGTTAATAGACGCGATATTGAAAGCCAACATAGCTTATTACAGCATAAAACTGCAACTGTATGTGTGTGTGTGTGTGTGTGTGTGTGTGTGTGTGTGTATGTGTGTAAAAAGTATATTTTTATTTCATTTTCTATCTAAACGATCTATCCAATGACCAATCAAATGGGGGCAGATAATGCTTGTGCTTGAAAGAATTTTTTTATTTCTGCAAAATTATTTCTCGAATAGACTTCTCTACTGCAGAATATTAGTGGACGTTACGTTATGACAAAAAGTTTAAATAAAGATGTTACATCGAAAAGTAACACAATCATTACAACAGAAAAAATGTAATCAAATAACTCGATATAGGATAAAGAAAAAATTTTGAAATTCATCCCTGATTTAAATATAATGATATCACTATAATTCGACGAAATTCGTCTTTCCACGTATTCTTTCAATCGATCCCTTTCCGAAACAATTCTTCCTATTATGCGAATGATGATGAATTCTGCGACAGGGACATCCACGTGCTATTCAGCACGCATTCCTTACAGAAATTTAATCACTAGAAGATATAGTGATTAATTACTTATTTTGAGTATTAAAATCTCTATTGTTCAATGTTTTAATACTTAAAATAAGCAATTTTTAGTATTAAATTGGATTTCTGTAAGAAATGTCCAAAGTCAGGAATAAGACATGCCTTAATTTTTCGACAATTTTCAGAAGTTTTACATGCCGATTTTGGACATGCTGTTTGATAACAATAACGATCTGATAATCGTGTTGCGATATACACTGTCAGTACTAAAAATTTATAGTACATGTTACATATATTAGATTTTCAATATAAGTATAGTGTATATCGGAATACGATCTATATCATAAGAAACAAGAGATTTATTTATCAACGAAGAAAATCGAATATTCACATGCTTCGTGGAAATGTCCTCTGCGACGAAGTGACTATAGGCAAATGACCTAGGCTAACCGTCAATAGTAATTAATTATCATTACTTATATAT
>NW_017259556.1:661545-664391 GCF_001594045.1 Atta colombica
ACCATTTAATGGTAAAGACGTGTCTTGCTTTTCAATTTTAAATTGCTGAGTGAATGTACATTTCCCTTCCAAATAATGTTCACTCGATCTTCATCGATGCACTTTTCACTCCACGTCTTAGTTGTTTTACACGGCCACGTCCTCTTACGCATTTTCTTTTTTTTAAACTTTAACAGTGGCTTTCGCGTCATTTAGTGTATGTTTTATGTATAATACACGCATTATATCTCGTAATTTATTCTTTTTTTTTTGCATAACTTGAAAGAGGCAGTATTCCCGACAGCTTCTCGTCGTCCATCGTAAAACAAGTCACGAAAGTGTCATCGGTACATTTTTCACGTTTCTTCCCTTTCTTTCCTCCTTTCCCTCTTTTTTAACTATTGTACATGAACGCGTATACATTAGTGACGATTATTCTAATAATTGAAATAGGACCCAACGCGTCATAATCTTGTAGATCTCGTCTTAGCTGGTCGCTTAACGACATTAACGAATACGTAATGAAAGAAAATAACATACATAAAGAAAATGTCGGAGTAATAAAAACCATGAAAAACACGCGAATATATCACTTACGGAGGGAGGAAACAGAAAGCGAAGAAGCGGTAAAAAAATAACGGAAACGTCACGTTTAATTCTTTTTTCAAATATTTTTATTTTCTTTATATCATTAAAAGCATGAAAAAGAGAAAAAAACAAAAGGCTGATTTTATTAGAGTTATTTTTTTACGCCGTTACTTTTCCTCTTGCGTCGCAATTATTCTCTACCGTACGTCACATTTTCAAAAAAGAAAAATAAATAATTAAAGTTCCGCAATTGTATTCGCGCGAACAGCAAGATGTTAAAAAAATTATTTCCGCTTACAGTTTTACTTGCTGGTCCTTCTTCCCATTTTTCATGTGAATGCCATTAATATGACTAGAGGTTTAACTTCTCAATTTTGCGTTATTCGCCAATAGGATTTTTTTTCATATTTGTACCAAAAATAAGAAATCATATCGTTCCAGGCTTCAAAGTAAAAAAAAGGAGAAAATCATCTCTTGAGAAAGCCATGGAATTGCGAAATGCAAAAAGCACAGATCTGTTTCCATTAGTCTGCTCACTAAAGTTTTCTATTCCTTCATAATTCTCTGCTCTAAAATCATTACTTCTTTCACTTCAAAGTTATGTTGGAAGTACCGAAAAGGGGACGCATTATCCACGTTTCTCGCATTTTTAACGTAACGCCTGATATTTTACATCGAACTTTGGAAGAATTCTTAATAATACAAAGAATCGAAGGAACCAGGATCTTCCCTTTTAAGATGAGAAAGATCTTTCCGTTTGATATCTAATAAGTATAAAGCATTACGTAAGCAAGATTAGTTATTTATATATACGTGTAAAAAAAAAACCGATTTTGCGAAATTCGAATATGTTCGAGGTTTGCAATATCTCTCCAAAATCGTTGGAGACTGGTGCTCGCTTGCTTTGTAGCCAGACAAATTACATTTTTTTTTGTTCCACTAGGAAAAAATGTTTTGATAGTCGCTTTCCGGAATCCACGCATTTTTCTCTCAATTCTTTCGATTTTGACAACCGACGCATCCCATCATAATTTTTATTGTGATACACAACAACTTTTCATATATACAAATTATATATTTTATTCGTAATTAAAACAAAAGTTCATGGAACTCCTATCGAATAAAATATTCGAATTAAAATATTATATATCATAAATGAAAAGTAAAGCGCATCACACAATTAATTACATATATATGTGTATAGGGTGAATGTACAAAATTCTTAAAAAAAGAAAATAAAAAAGACGCTGCCGGAACGTGGTTGCCGGAAGGCGATTGGACCATGTAATCCTGCAATATTAAGAAAAACCATCGATCTTATGTACTTATATATTAAATATTAATAATTATAAATTACGATCACCGTTAATATTAATAGTATAATCATTATCATTAATATTATTATTTTTAATTTTAAATGCATACACAGTTTCAACATTTACTTTTGACAAAAAAGGACAGAACAGGCAGGAGTGAAAAAAAAAGAAATGAAAAAAAGATAACAGCGGAAAAAAAGAGGGAACTAGATAGGAGAGATGAAAGTTATAAAAAAAAGCTATCGAAAAAATACAATTATGTACTTATATGTTTACAAAGAAAGGCCGTGATAAACAAAATATGTGAATAAGAACAAGTATTAAAAAGGTAATAATGATAAGAGAAAGAAAGAAAATTTCGCGGCCTTTTCTATTAACCTGGGATTCTTTGGGTCCTATTTCAAAGGTACTTTTAGCACGACTCTTCCAATCGAGAGCACGTGCTTGCCTCGTGCATGAGGATTGATTGGCGTTTAATCGACAGTGGGGAAGAGACCGTCGAGACGATAGTTAGAGATTAATTCTTCTCCTTCTCGCCGTTGCCGTAATTAGAGATAATTGGACAGGGCGGAGAGAGAAAGTTAAGGTGTAGACACTATGAACTAAACGATTACACATTACATTAAACGTACTCGACACTTCACGCTTTGCAATCTTAACATAGTCACGATGCAAAAACAGATGAAACTCTATCTGTACTCTTTCCCTCAAACTTTAGTACATCGCTCCTTTCGTAATCTTCCATAAACGTCAATGTCCAGATGAATCGAATACTTGTCAAAGGAGCAATTATGTTCTAATTCTGTATTCAGCATTCGTCTTATTTATCCGCGCGTCTCGATTTTTTTTTTGATCGATAAATTTTTGGCCGCGTGCCTCTGGCTCTCATTCTCACGCTCTCACAGCTCTCTCTCTCTCTCTCTCTCTCTCTCTCTCTCTCTCTCTCTCTCTCTCTCTCTCTCT
>NW_017259556.1:664491-669890 GCF_001594045.1 Atta colombica
TCTCTCAATCTCTTGTACAAAGTTCAGTCGCTTTCATACTCGCAAAAAACGTAGAACGGCCTGTGGCAAAAATTTATACAAAATAAATAACGACATTTCAATCAATCGAGAGGATTGTAGTGCTGGTAATAGTAATAATAGTAATAATTGTAATGCAAAGTCGGCGTATTTTATCATGATAAGAAAAATGATCCTTTCTCTCTCTCTCTCTCTCTCTCTCTCTCTCTCTCTCTCTCCCTCTCTCTTCCGTTTGACGGTGCTCATGAACGAGGACAAAGCTCGCGTGAGTTATGTGTGACTTGGATGTGTCTCGAGGCTGCTGGACGATCCGCACCGTTCCGCCGTTTTCGCGTGCAAGTGTACGCAATTCGTGTCGTAAATCTCCATCAATACACATGTGTGTTCAATGTGCGCCGTATAAACTCGAACGCATCATTACTGAGATTATGAGCTTGACTATGCTTGTCTCTCATCTCTGAGTCGCGACGCATTATTACGATTACATGTCGTATCATGCTCAATAAAATCTCATTTTGCGTATGGAAAAAAATAATTCGTAGCTAATCGCCGGAGCAAACATTAATAACGTTTCCTCGGCAGTGAACGCTTGAACCTTGGTTCGAGAAAATCTCTCGACGATCGTCGGCGCGAGATTGTGATGTCGTCCGTCCTTCGAACTTCGGAATCCTCGATTCGATGGGAATGCTCCCATGGGAAAAAAACTATCAAGTTGTGAACTAGCACGTGCATCTCGAAGGTTCGCGAAGAAAGTCCTTGAAAAAGGGAAGGATAAAAAGAAAGTCTGCACTCAATGCCGCAGAATTCTTAACTGTCGACCTTGTTGGCGCTTGTTCTCCATTCTTAAGTCTCATCCTTCGCCGCGCGCTCTTTTTCTGCAATGAATCTTCGTATTTGATCTAACTCGAGAATTCTTAGAAGCGTTGATATTCGTGGTCCTTGTCGCCGACTTTACTGTGTCGCCAGGTCAAGTCAACTACGATGCGCTTGCCGTGGGAATCTTTTTTATCACCATAACCCAAAACATTCTTGAAATCACTGCCGTTGCTGTTATCGCTATTATCATGGATCTTCATACGCTCATAATTGTTATTGTTGCTGCTGCTACTGCTACTAAACCGGTATCCAAAGTTTCTGATCAGCATCAACTCCGGTGAACCTGGCGAATTGTTTGCCAGTGTCGTGGCTGCTGGCACGCCGACTTGCTCGGTGATCAGGTGGTACTTGATTCTTATGCTGTAAATTGGTTGACTGTAGTTGGTTCTTTGAAGGAACGTCCTTGGGACAGCCCCAAGTTAGTTCCAAATGCGTAGGAACGAATCCCAGGAGCCCGTCGCCACCGCCATGCCGTCTTCTGTCACGCCGAGACAAGACACACGATTGTCATGCCCAGCGAGAATTCCTAGAAAACAATTATGGGAAATATTTTTTAACACAATAATAAGAATAATTTTTATCTTTTACTCCAATAATTAAAACTGATAATAATAAACTTGAAAGAAAATGATCGAGAGAAGGGCCTCAAATAAAATTTCTCTTCTCTTTTACGATATTAAAACAGCCGTAAAGTATCGTCAACCTACCAGCTCGCTCCGTCTTCATAGAATCCCAAACATTGCAGTTGAAATCATCGTAGCCCGCCAGCAATAATCTACCGCTCCTGCTGAAAGCTACGCTGGTGATACCGCAAATGATATTGTCGTGACTATACATCGCGAGCTCCTGATCCGCCCTAATGTCGAAAAGTCTGCAGGTCGCGTCGTCTGAGCCCGTCGCGAAAGCATATCCATTCGGGAAGAACTGTGAATAATATATCCAAACCATCAAGTTAATCTTAATGAAATCTTTCTCGAAAACGCATTAATATTACCGTTACGAAAAGTTAATTCTTCATTTTTTTTTCTTAACATAATATCTCACCGTGACGGCGTTTATGTCACTCTCATGACCCGGGAAGGTTTGTTTACAGGAGCCTTCACGAATGTCCCATAACTTCGCGCTGGCATCGCACGCACCGGACACGAAGGTGCGTGTATCTGGCGCCAATGACAGAGACATCACATCGCCAGTATGCCCGATAAACGACGTACATTGCTGGCCAGTTTCGATGTCCCATAAAGCACTGAATCAGAACAATTCAGCATTCTAGTTCACGTTATAATTTTCCAAAGTCTTCATCGGGATCAACGACGAAAAGAATTTGAGAATAGACAGAGAAAAAAAATAAAATTTTTTACCGTTTTCTATTATGTATATTTTTATTACGTTTTTGGTTTATTAAATGCAATAGTTCGTAATGTTTATATTTGATAAAATGTATTAAAAATATGATTGTATTCATGATATTTCAATTTTTTATTTTCTTCTAAATTAAAAAATATAAGAGACAAAGAAAAAAGAAATATACAATTTTATCTTTATTTTATGTATTAAATTTTTCATGTATTTTACATATATTTTTTATTTATACATTTAGTTATATATTTTTTATTTTATCTTGCAAAAGTTCAGAAAATAAAGTTTTAAAATATAAAAAACATAGGATTTTAAAAATTTTGTCATAAAAATTTTTGATCATCCATCATAAATCTCGTAAGTGATACTTACCAAGACATATCACCGGAACTGGTGACGATTTGGTTATCGTCATAAAATCGACAGCAGGACAAGTATCCAGTATGACCTGGAAGTTCTCTGCTCACCCGAACATTCCCTTCCCTAGTTTTAAGACTATAGATGGAACAGATATTGTCCAGCCCGCCGCATGCCACGTAACTACCCGAAGGCGCGTACGCACAAGTCATTACCCATGATGATCGTAATGGGATCGCGTGAACTTTATTGGTAGTGTAACTATCCCAAACGATCAGTTTGCCATCTTGCGATGCAGAGACTAGATTCCTATGCATAAAAAACAAAATATACGCTGATGAAAACTTAATAAAAAGATGGTTCCTTTATTTTAATCATTTTGCTCATAACCATTATTTTAAAGTATTATTTTAAAGTAAAATATGAAATAAAGATATGAAATAAAGTGCTCAGAAATATCAGACGATTTGAGTTCGGACGGTTCGAATCTCAAGTTTGAATATTAAATATTTCGGACTGTACGTATGTTCGAATTATTTGAATCCACTTCAGAGCTGAAAGTTCAAAAT
This sequence comes from Atta colombica, assembly GCF_001594045.1. NCBI lineage: Eukaryota > Metazoa > Arthropoda > Insecta > Hymenoptera > Formicidae > Atta > Atta colombica. The sequence continues at coordinate 667,671 of NW_017259556.1, forward strand.
TTCAAATTCAAATATCACAAGTCCTCTGGATCATCCTAAATATGTCCAAGATGAGTATTTGTAGGACGATATCAATAAATATAGAAAATTTAATATCCACATTCAATTACATTCAGTTATATATATTGTGACATTATTATACATGTGTTTCATCTTCTGAATTGTACTTATATGTACTTTCATGTATTAAAACTTAAACGATAAATAAATTCATATTATCTTTAGAATTAAGACTTGCTATTTAAACGAAAATGTACGTTTACAAATACGTAATTACAATTACAATACGTATTTACAATTACAATACGTATTTAAGTATTTATGTATTTAAACGTATTTACAATTATATTGTGGACTGTTTCGAGGTGTCTATTCAATGTAAATGAATGCGTTTTGAACGTTTTTTTACAAATGCGCTTTTACATTGCGCTTCATTATTATTACATTTACTAAAATATTCCTACACGCGATTTTTTCTTTTTGACATTTTTATAATGTTATATATTGAAGTCTCGTGAAAAACTGTTTTTTATTTCTAAAGCATACTACATTTGTTTACTGTCTTATACATTACTGATCACTGTTTAAGTTCGAACTGTCCGAAATATTCGAATTAGATGCTCATTTTTTAAACTTCGAACTATTCGAATATTCAACATATTTGAATCTTTTCAACATGTCCTAATCTATTTGTATCTCTAACATTATAAATCTAAGTATGTAAAAAGTGATTACAATATACATGTATGTGTGATTAGTTTTCCATGTAAAAATGATATTATACTACATGTTTAAATGTGTAAATCTATTTTTGTATATAGTTGTTATTTTTGTATGAAAAACTAATCACACACATATGTATACTGTAATCACTTTTTACATTTGGTTGAATTTGTGTGTGTGTGTGTGTGTGTGTGTGTGTGTGTGTATACATATATCTCGCGAGCACCCTGCATATATATATATATATACATACACACGGAATGTCTCGCGAGACTTTTACCAAGCGCTTTTTTGTAGATAAAACGGACTAAAAAACTAAGTCGAAAAGTCCTCTACCGTTTTACAATTTTCGCAATGTTTAACGAGATTTTATTCAAATACTATTATAACTTTACAAAAAAATCTCAAGAAACAAATATTGCTTATTTTCTCCTAGTAAAGTTCTAAGAATTTTTTAATATCATATTTTCTCATGTTGATAAAAATGAGAAAATATAATACTAGAAAATTGATAAAAAATTCTGAAAAAATTCGTAGAGTTCTATGAAAACAAAAAATAAACAATTTTTATCTCTTGCAGTTTTTCTGTAAAATTGATAGTATCTGAATAAAAAATTATTGAACTCCGTCAATTATCGGATCCTGTGTGTGTGTGTGTGCGTGTGTGTGTGTGTGTACATACATAAAAACATATATAAAATATGTACTTTTCTGTTTTCTTAAATCCTTCTTTTCAAAAAATCACTACTATTGCTACTAAAATTTTATTCACGTTCTTCAACTTTCTAGAGACGAAGATCAAAGTCTAACATAGTTACTGATATTGAATTTGAGATTCGTTGTAATTTAATATTGATTAAAAGGTACTAATTAATTTCAAAAAACTAAAATAACATAATTCGAATAAAAAAAATGTATGTAAATATTAAGTTTATTTTAATAACATTTCAAATTCGAATTTGCAGATGATATGAAGAATATATCTGAGTGATTCAATAGAACCATTATCAGCTCCAGGTGATTAAAGTGACAACAATTTTCAACAATTTCACATATCACTCGCCATCGAATTAACATATTTGCATTTAACATCATACCTCGAGTCACTTCCCCAGTGCATCGCATAAATTTTAGCTAAATGACCGCGAAGCGTACGTCTCGTTCGCATTTGTATGCGACCGATAGGTTCCATGCCTGATGTGGCCTGAGCCAAGGTCGTGTCACATGCTGCTTTCCTGGCATCCTGCGGCATGAAATTACAAGCAAATTTGTAAATGAAAGATACGGATTCGAATCTTGACTGAAGTAATATTTTTCGCAATAGATTATTTAAAATGCTTACATTGTTAATATTCTTATAAGACGCTTATTAACATCATATTATTAAATTGCTTGTCAATTTAATATATGGTACTACTACTCTAGTTCTGTTTATGATTGCGTTTCAAGACTGAAAAAGATTTCGGCGTGCGATTTGCGCAATATATATATATATAT